>NW_006238929.1:3668472-3670094 GCF_000226075.1 Solanum tuberosum
TGACTTAGTGAAAATGTCAGCTAGCTGGTTCTGAGATGAACAATGAACAAGCAACACTTCATTAGATTGTTGGACTTCTCTAATAAAATGAAACTTGATCTTGATATGCTTAGTTCGACCATGAAACACTGGATTTTTTGAGATAGAAACTGCTGAACTGTTGTCACACATGATCTTGGTAGCTTCTGTTTGTTCATAGCCCAAGTCCTTCAACATCTTCCTTAGCTAGATAACTTGATTCACAGCAGATGCAGCAGCTATGTACTCAGCTTCTGCTGTTGATTGAGCTGTAGTTTCTTGTTTCCTAGGGCTCCACTAAAACAACTTGTCCCAACAAAAAAGATATCCAGAGGTGCTTCTGGAATCATCAACTCCGCCACCCCAATCACTATCAGAGTACCCGATCAGGTTCATGGTTACTTCGGCAGATGTTGGGAAAAAAATTCCAAACTTGCTGGTTCCTTTAATATACCTTAACACTCTTTTAGCCGCTGTGAAGTGTGTGTCTCTAGGCGAATGCATGACCCTAGAGAGCAAACTTACAACAAATAGAATGTCAGGTCTGCTTGCGGTTAGATATAGAAGACTGCCAATTAAGCTTCTATACATACTATCATTCACTTTTTCGGAATCCTCATCCTTGCCAACCTTTACACCAGTAGAGATTGGAGTACTCACAGGTTTGCAGTCTTGCATTTTGAACCTGTTTAGAATATCCGAAATGTATTTCTGCTGGCATATGAAAATTCCATCACTGGATTGCAACACTTCCATGCCAAGAAAGTACTTCATGACTCCAAGATCAGTCATTTCAAAGATTTTCTCCATTTCATCCTTGAACCTTTGGATTAGTTCAATTTGGCCTCCTGTCACAAACATGTCATCCACATAAATTGAGACAATTAAGGACTCACCTGCAGTGACTTTCACATACAGAGTAGCTTCACTTTGACTTCTACTAAAGCCAAGTTGGATGAGATGATTGTCCATCCTCTCATACCATGCCCTTGGGGCTTGTTTTAGGCCATACAAGGCCTTCGTTAAGAGATAAACTTGATCCTCTTTTCCAGGAATTGAGAAACCATCAGGTTGCTCTACATAGATCTCTTCAGCAAGCAAACCATTCAAAAAAGCCGATTTGACATCAAGTTGATGAATTTGCCAGGAGCTATGAGATGCAAATGCAAAAATAAGCTTGATTGTGTCATACCTTGCTACAGGAGCAAATGTTTCCTGGTAATCCACACCATATTGTTGTGCGTATCCCTTCACCACCAATCTAGCCTTATGTTTGCAAATTGTTCCATCAGGATTGAGTTTTGTCTTGAAAATCCATTTTACACCAATCACCTTGCGATTTCTAGGTCTGTCAACAAGCTGCCAGGTTCCGTTCTTCTCGATCATGTCTAGTTCATCTTGCATAGCTCTCCTCCATGCCTGAGAGTCTTGTGCTTCAGCATAGCTTGTTAGTTCAGAGGTAACCAAGTTACACCGTTGATAGACATCTTTCAATGATCGAGTTCCCCTCACTGGTACATCATCCACTAGTTCATCTTCTGAATGTTGAGGCTGCTCTTTTGAAAACAAATCAGAATGAGAGGTCTTCTGATTTTTCCAATCCC
>NW_006238929.1:3673539-3673898 GCF_000226075.1 Solanum tuberosum
TATAGCTCTCATGTGATGGTTGTCGGTTAGAGAAACTCCCACAGTAGTTATTGTATTTTTATACACATAAATTATTGTATTTTATATACATCAGTTCAATTGTATTTCTATATACTTCTCAGGCTTATTGTATCCTTGTATACACACAGAGTTTACAGCATGTTTTAAACAATTTTTTTTTTTTATATATCGCACTTGTTTTAAATTGCCTTAAATTTAAAGAAGTCAGTCATGTTGAGTTGAGTTGAGCAAGGTAAACTTTTCAGTTTCTTCCAAATTTCCTTCTAGCCTATGTTGCTTAGTTTTCCAGCTCGCATACTCGTACATTCCATGTACTGATGCCAGTTGGCCTGCATCGT
>NW_006238929.1:3676686-3684904 GCF_000226075.1 Solanum tuberosum
TATGTATATATGTAAATATTCTATTTTGAGAATCGAGTTGCCTTTATGGCCATATTTTATAAGTTAAGTTGTTTTGTAATATTGCATTGCATTGAGTTATTCTGTTGGGTTAGGTTTCCGCTGAGTTAAGAAAGCCAGGCCAAGGGTTCGCTTGGGGCCAGAAATGGTCTCCGGGTGCCGGTCCTGCCCAGGGTGTAGGCTCGGGGCGTGACAGAATATACCTATTATTTGTGTATATGTTCAATATAACCGGAGACAATAACTTTGCAGAAACATAAACAATAGAGTTTAAAACATGTACTCAAAAGTAACAATTAATATCATAACTATAAATTAATGACTGTAATAAAACATACCAAGATATGTAAAAATAGAATGAAACAGAAAGGAAAAAATACGAGTCCACTGAATGCACAATGTCCCCTTAAGAAAATTATTCCCCTCTAATACCTGAGGCTTTAAGAATTAGATCCTCTCAGGATGGACAATTTTATTCACCAACTTATTGATACAAAAACAATGGTGTTAGTAAGCCACTCAATAGGAGCAAAGTGCACGAATATTTAATTGTGCAGAAGAAGAAGAAGAAGTTCAGAATTTTCGTTGTTTTAAAATGAGAGGAAATACCTCTATTTATAGACAACAAAGGGTAGTGTGAACAAATGTTTATTATGCCTTATCGGAAAGGTCACAATGCTTTGGAAAAGTCAAAACCCTTCAGAAAGGTCACAACCTTTCATAAACGTCACAACCTATCATAAAAAGTCGCAACTCTTCATAAAAGTCACAATTTTTCATAAACGTCACAACCTATCATAAAAAGTCGCAACTCTTCATAAAAGTCACAATTTTTCATAAACGTCACAACCTATCATAAAAAGTCGCAACTCTTCATAAAAGTCACAATTTTTCATAAACGTCACAACCTATCATAAAAAGTCGCAACTCTTCATAAAAGTCACAATTTTTCATAAACGTCACAACCTATCATAAAAAGTCGCAACTCTTCATAAAAGTCACAATTTTTCATAAACGTCACAACCTATCATAAAAAGTCGCAACTCTTCATAAAAGTCACAATTTTTCATGAAAGTTTCAACTTTTCATAAAAGTCACTACTTTTCATGAAAGGAGAAGACTAGTTTTGGAAATAAATAAATTAAAAAGAAATCCTAGTTTGTGGTGGAGCCATGTATGCGGGATTTGGGTTCTCTTTTTAATATATACTAGTAAAATTACCCGCGCCTCGCGCGGGAATTTAATATCACAGAATTTATAAAATAATATTTAAAGCGTATCAGTCACTAAAACTAAAAAACTATAAAGGAAGATGATAATTATAGCATCTTATCATTTATCCTTCAATCAATAATCTTTAATTTGATTTTAAAAAATCCTTTTGCTCCTAGGTAGTGTTACTATTTGATATTTTTTGGGGAATCAAATGAACATCAACCGGAGATATCAAATTATTTAATAAATAAATAATCATTGGTGAAGGGATAAATAAATTTTAAAAGGTTGAAGAAGTGAACAAATATTCTAATTCTTAGAAAGTTCAGCCCTACCTTTTGCTTTACATATATCATTTTAAAGTTGGAAAAAGGCATAAATTCCCCCTTGAACTTGTCCCGAAAAGTCAGTTACACACTTAAACTATTATTGTGACCTACCTATACTATTCAAAAGTGAATTTTCTTACCCCCTAAAATTGACATGGCAAAAAAACAAAAAATAGGCGCGTCAGTTTGAAATTAAAGTAAAAAAAAAGTTAGAATACTCTTTACCACCCCCACCCCCCACACCTCTTCTTCTTCAAACCCCACCCATTGTCCTCTTCTTCTTCATTCATTATTTTCATCACACTTCTTTATTTTTTATCACAATCTTAAAGCATAATTTTTTTTGATTCGCAATTAGGTTAATTCCCATAGATTTGTTAGTGAATAATTATATTTTATCTAGAAAAAAATTGATTGATTATTTCTATATTTTTCAAAAAAAAAATTGACTTTGTTAAAGAATATTTGGTTGTTAATCAATTTTTTGTTTGGTGGTAATAGCAGCTTTATGGGTTTGGTGGTGATGGGTGGCGGGTGACAAACATTAAAAGAGGTAATTGAAGGTGGTGAAGAAGAAAAAATCGATATTGATAATGGTCGTGGTGATATTTGGTGTTGGGTGACAAACAGGAAGAAGAATTGAAGGTGATATAGTGGTGGTGAAGAACAAAATCAATAGTGAAGGTGGGGTCGGATATGATTTTCTGATGAAATGAGAATTGAAAATGAGTGGGATTAGTGATGAAAAAGATATAATTATTAGAGAATTAAAATAATTAATTAGGGATTAGTTAGAGTAAAACATAGTTAACAAAAGAAAAGTTAATTAATAAAGAAAAGAAAATAAAAATTATAATTTATGACATGACGCTGATGTAGCGCTGATGTGGCAGCGAGTGTAATACACCACATAATGTGAGAGTGGTGTTACACGTCTCATGGTGGTAATAAATTCACTTTTGAATAGTTAAGATGTGTAATAGGTCACCATGATAGTTTAAGCGTGTAACTGACTTTTCGAAACAAGTCCAGGGGGAAATCTATGCCTTTTCCCTTTAAAGTTCCCCATTTAAATGTATCTTAAGTAATTATTAAAATGAAAAATTAAAGGGGAGAATGTATCATATTGAACAACAATTCAACTTATTATATATACTTGAAAGGGAAAAATATTACACAAAACTATTCAGTTTGTTTGGTTGTTCTTTAAAAAATCAACATAGCATAGTGATGAAGTTCAATTTGAAACTACACTTCTATTCCAATCGCAGTGTGGAGAAGCACATCTATTACGTCAAGAAAAGTATTTACAACTTGCAGTAAACTTGAGAAAATGTCCATACTTCATATTGTGAATCTGAACGATTAATTTATTGTGTAGTTATCTATGTCTTTGAGATTAAAAGAGGCTGCAGTGTAGTCATATTCCTCTATAGGTCATCCGGCACATCCTTGAACTTATGTCAAAAGTTTATTAATTTTTGTCTTCTTTTCCTGGTTCACTTCGCACATCAAGGTGCGATAATGTTTTTAAGGTCTTTATGTGCTTACAATGACATACCAAATTTGAATTTTGTCTTCAAGATATGGCAGTATAGATCTTTAAGGAATTCTTTTATTGTACCTTCAATAATTTGAGTAGAGAAAACTTGCATGAATACTTAATTAACGTATGTTATTTAATCTGTACTAACAAATACTTATAACAATAACTTTGCAGAAACATAAACAACAAAATTTAAAACATGCACTCAAAAACAACAATTAATAACATAAGCATAAATTAATGACTATAAAAAAATTACCAGGATCTGTAACAATAGAATGAAACAGAAAGGAAAAAATTGAGCCCACTGAATGCATAGTGCACCCTTAAGGAAATTATTCCCCTCTAGTACGCAAGGTTTAAAGGAATAGATCCTCTTAGGATAGGAGGATTTTATTCACGAGTGTATTGATACAAAAACAATGGTGTAGTGAGCCACTCAACAGGAGAAAAGTACACAAATATTTAATTTAATTGTACAGAAGAAGAAGAAGAAGAAGTTCAGAATTTTTGTTGTTTTAAAAAAAAGAGAGGAAATCCCTCTATTTATAGACAACAAAGGATAGTGTGAACAAATGTTAATTGTGCCTTCTCAGAAAGGTCACAACTCTTTGAAAAAGTTACAACCCTTCGAAAAGGTCACAACCTTTCATAAAAGTCACAACATTTCATAAAAGTCGCAACTCTTCAAAAAAGTCACAACTTTTAATAAAACTCACAATTCTTAAAATAAAAAAAAGTCACAACTTTTCATAAAAGTCACAAATTTTTCATAAAAGTCATAACTTTTCATGAATGGAGAAGACTAGTTTTTGAAATAAATAAATTAAAAGGGAATAATGGTTTTTGGTGGCGTCACGTAGGCGTATGATTGTCGATGTTGAACTTTATTCATAAAAATCTTGCCACCGCCACTTCTATTTATACATATAGAGTCTGAATCAAAATTATTGAATTCAGATGAACCTGTAATGTAAATAATCAGACCACATCCACATAATGCAATACCATGTATGTAGCTATATCAAAGCCACTGTGAACAGATGAATACTAGTATTGAATAGATATAACAAGACAAAAGAACTTCCACTAAAATTTTAAGTTATGTAGAAATAAAATCACTTACTTCCAAATCAACAAAAATGAAACGGTTCTGAGTTAGATCCAACTACTTTGTCCATATATAAAATAAAAAAATGTTCCACTTCTTGCAAGTAGACAATCAAGATCCAACTACTCTTTTGCATTTGGAGTTAATTTTGAAAAACAATGTTAGGAAACTGATGTAAGTTGATATAATGCAGCAAAGAAATAGTTTTGTTTGGCTTGGCAAGTGCTATAAGGGAAAATAGGAATAAAATATCTCGAGTTTGAATCAAGTGTATGAACATTTACCCCTTGGGTGAACAAAATTAGTTAGGACGTTACGTTTCAAATAATGAATGGTTAAATTAAAAAAAAATCTCTTGAGATCATACTTTGGGAGCTTGAGGAAGTATACAAAATGCTTGAGGAAGATTAGGTTTAAGCCATTGAACAACATTATGTATTAAACCACATCAAACTTGAAGATTTACTACGACCATTAAGCACGTCTCCCTCTTTCTAACTCTTTTCACATGTACTTTCTACATATCTCTATACCTTTTTTGCATTTTCCTATCAACTATTACAGTTACGGTAGGAAAGGAAGGCCTGAAGAAAAGGACATAGATTTTTTCTACAATGACCAGATTCATTTTCCTGCTGCTATTCTTAAGTTGCTAACTATTCTGAATAATGAAAGTGGACACTAATCCGCTCCTTAATTGGTGTACTACAAGAAGGACATTCATCCATTCCTTTCTTTTGGTGAAGCACGTAGCAATCTTCACAAAGGAATTGATGTGCACAAGGGAGAAAAACCACTGAAATCTGCTCATTCATACACATAACACACTCCCTCACCATCTTTATAACATTAGAGCCAGAACTTTCTACATAGGCTGCTAAACCAGTTGTCATTTGATGAATGCCTCGTTTAAGTGCCTCTATTTTTTATCTTTCAGATTGGAATCTCAACTGAGAGATTTCACTCTCACACTTTAGAATTTCTTCTTTATACTTTTGCATGTTTCTCTCTATCCTCTCTCTAAAATTATCCCGCTGCACTTTTCCCTGAACACGGAGTAGTTCTCTTTCTTCTTTCATAGACTCAGCTTGTTGTAGAAGCCTTTGTTTCACCCATTCCTCCTGCTTCATTAGGACCTGGAATTCATAAATATTTACAAATTTATTTTATAATAGAAGGAATATCAAATAGCAAATGCTTTATCAGTAGGGTTGCATAAGTGAAAGCTTGAACCACTATTACCGGAGGCAATAACTAAAAAACAACAAGTCATTAACAACCTAGAGGCTCTAAAACACTAACTATATTTGTAAAAAACATTTTACCTTGATCAACTAGGCAAATAAGTTTAATTAGAAGAATAAAATACCTTAAACTGGTCCACGACCTTGTTGGCTTTCTCTTGCTGCTGCTACAAAGAAGTTTTGTTTAGCTTGATAGTAGATAAATCTTCTTCAAATGAGCGTTTCTCTGTGTCTGCTGCTTCACACTTCTTCATTGCGTCCTGCTCTTTTGCTAAAACATTTTTCACGTTCATAGCATGCTTACAGGTAGAGAGCATTACGATCTCCATATCCTTCTTTAGTCCAACATTATCCATCTCCAAAGTGTTAAGAAGAGAATTAATTGTCTCACTCATGGAATTAGTATTTACCAACATTTGCTCTATCTCCATAATCCTCTCCATGGTGTTTTCCTCCAGTATTTGCTTTTCCTGGTGAACTTTTTCAGCATCTTTTTTTTCTTGCCTAATCAGTTTAAGCTCAACCTTGTCCTTGCCAAGCCTCCGGGTAGCCTGCATTACCTTTTCATTTGCCCAATCAAACCATCCTTGGAGCTCTTTCTTCAGTGTCTCCAAACGGGAAGTTCGCAACAATATAGTTTCATCTCGTTGATTTTGAGGAACATATTTCCCTAGAGACTCATCATATGGGATACCAACATAATAATATGGCACCGCAAAAGAAATAGTTGTGTTGTCTCAGACACTTTTGCTAGAATTAGGCTCCATGGATAATAAATTTGGATCCTTTTCATTTATATTATCTTGCATAGGTGGCACTTTGGAGGTGTCACTTGCAGGTGCAATGGATGAGGAAGGGCATGGACTATCAAAACTTGCTTTTTCTAATGGTTGATTGCATTTAACCGAAGTTTTTACTTTAGAGTGCGAACTCTTCTTTGTTGCATCAGAAAAAGACGAGTTCAGTTTCTTGTCCAAATCCAAATTACCCCAGGCAGTCATGTTTGCCTTAATGTTTTTACCTGTACAAATTCTGCGGTTCTTCTCAAACTGATATGTCTTTTGCCAATGCAAATCCTTCTTGGAATTCAGGGCCTTTTGAGCGGCCCCCGATTTGTCTTCTAAAACTGCTGCTTTCGATTTAGCCTCTGCTTTTGGAAAAGGTGTGGAACTTTCTTTTCCTTTTACCACTTGACAAACATGTGAATTTTTAGACTCAGGTTCTTGAGGGGTTGCACTAGCAACAAGAACTTTGGACTTTAAGTTTTGAGCAATTGGGGTAAAAGGTTTTGACAACTATTGTTTATTCGGGTTTGAATGAGTATTCTCAGAAGCCTCAATCTTTGATTGGGAATGATTCAAACCAAACGAGTTACAGCCTGGAATTTCTTGGCTGCATAACTCAACCAGATGATAGCCTTTCATTGCACATGCATGTACGAGGTTCAAGTCCAATATTAATAGCCACCACATTGCTTCTACAACTGGCAAAGCTGGCTTAACCTCTCTCAGCACACATACCATCTCCAGCAATGTGTAATAAACCAAGAACGGTAATTCTACAAATACAACAGGTCTACTGATATCGAAAACCTTTTCCCTACTCAATAAAGCCAAGGCACCATCGACAACATTTGAGACAACATCTTTGCTACCATGATAAATGCCACTTCTCAAGATAACCCTTTCAGTAATTTCCTCACTGTATCCACAGTTGGCAATCCTCTTGACTGCGCTCTGAAAAATTGTGGAAATATTTTGGGTTAAAAGCTCAAGAAGTTGAGTAGTTATCGTATCCTCCCAATCTATATCTGGTGGCGTTTCCATTTTTTGTTCCGCATCAAACTGAGGACACCCGCCCTTCAATGGGTCAATCTCAAAAAGAGTGCCTCCTTTAGGTGCTTTCTCTAATAATTCATATCTTGGAAACTCCGCAAGAGACGGCACATGTGAATTAGTAGGAGTTCCTAGAGGAAGCTTAGATACAAACTTCCTCTTGTTCCTGCTTCCTTCTTCCTAGTTAGAAACCACCAATGACTTTTTATCGGCATCATCACTGATGTTATCATCAACCATGTTGATTATCTTTTCTATGAGTATTTATTACTGCTCTAGTTTGATCAGTTAAGTGTCTAGCCATAGTTTCCAGTCCTGCAACAAAAAGTCATTCAAGAGATAATATGGACGTGTGAGGATTATAAGTTAAGATAAACACATAACAACAGAGAATTAGAGTTGCTAAACAAAAGGAAAAACCCACATAATGTTTATTTGATAGGCTAAATGACAAAAAACAAAAATGACAGGCTAATTGCAACAAGAACAACTCCAGTGAGAATGATTAAGCAGAAACATTTATCGTATATGTGGAACTCCCAAAGACAGGCTGACAGCAATAAGAACAACTCTAATTAGCTCAATAAACCAGCAACATTATCATACATGTGAAGCTGCCAAAGAATTACTTAATATTCTATAAGGATTACAAATTCTACATTATTTCGGTTACTCAAATCTCTATCTTTCAATGTAACATCATTCAATGGTAATCCGGGGATTAAAATTAAATAGAAGCATACCAGCAGAGAATAAAAAAATTGCCAAAACAAAAGGAAAAAATGTATCCATTATTCAAACAAAAATGCGAACGACAAAAAACAGCTCTAGTAAGCATAATTTTGTAGAAAAACTTAGTATTCTGAAGAAAAAAAATCACTGAAATGAATCACCGGGGGGGGGGGGGGAAAAAGGATTTG
>NW_006238929.1:3685095-3693772 GCF_000226075.1 Solanum tuberosum
CCCCCGGGGGGGGGGGGTGGATCAAGCATTAGAATTGCCAAAAAAAAAAGAAAACAATGTATCTATCTCTATCCAAGTAAACAAGCAAAATCACATATGAACACAGAAAACCCCAAAGCTCAAACTCTATCAAGAAACCAATAAAATAAAACAATCTTTTGAAATCCAAATAAACTCATCCCACCAGTAAAATCAAGAAACCTGAAAAAGGGATCGTCCCAAAAAAGGAAAAAATGGATTCTTTCATACATATATACATATATGCACACACGCACACACACACACATATATATATATATACACACACATATATATATCAAGAACGAACCTAGATATAGAAAGAAATCAATAAAAAACAATCTTTTGAAATCCAAATAAACTCATCCCACAAATAAAATCAAAAAACCTGAAAAGGGGTCATACCAAAACTTAAAAAAATGGATTCTTTATATATATATATCAAGAATGAAACTAGATTTAACAAAATTTCAATCCAAAATGAAAGGGGTCACTCACTTAAGGCTTTGAAAAGGAAAAATCAAGAAAGGGTAAACTCCATTGAGCACAAGCTATGAGTAGTCTTTTGTTTCTGGTGCCAAACATTGAAATTTGGATTCCTTATATAGAGTCATTGTCTTGATTGTAATTACGGTTAGGTACATTGTATTTAATCTCTAATTCATCTATTGAGTAAATGAAATTTAAAACTCTTTTCCATTTTAAAGGGGTTTGTTAAAGTATTTATTGTATAATATAGAATAATCCTTTAAAGAAAAATAATAACACAAAGGATACATGTAGCCAATGTGAAAATCCTCAAATATTTGGCATGTAAGTTGGATGTAAGTCAAAGAAATAAAATGTATATCCAATTCATAGAATCTATTGACTCTTTCTTGGATATTTCAAATCAAAGTAATTATAGTAAGATGATATTGACAAAATTAACATAGTTTTTCAATGTTGTTGTAGCACATTAGTTTTTAAATTGATTGTACAAATATCTCATATTTATTTATTTTGATTTTTACATAATTTTACAGAAAATATGTTAAATAATTAAAATAAATGATATAATTAGTACTTCCTTCATTTCAAAATAAGCAAAGGTTATCATTAGAACGGGTGAACAAAGTTGATATTTACAATCAAAGGTCATCATTACCTTGATAATCGATGATGCAATCATTCTCAACACGATCTCGCCATGTGTCCCAAACGTTAAATCGAAAAGACATTTGCCATTGTAGATTTACTTTTGAAAACTGTATGGAAAATTTTCCCGCCTAAAAATTTCCACTTTCGAACAACTTTTGAAAACTATACGGAAAATGAGAAAACTATTTGTATCGGTAATAAATATATCAGAAAGAAAAGTAACTAAAGGGAGTTAGTATTTATAAATAAAGGGTTGTTGTTACCTAAAGAAACAATCATGACATCAACCTCAACACTAGACATGATTTTCCGTTTTAGATTACTCTGAACACGAACCCCACATGTCCGAGACATAAGTTGAAAAGCAATTGTCGTTTTAGATCTCGCCAAGACTCTATGTCTTTAAGAGTAATGGTAAGTTTACCACCAGCAGTGCCTATAAGCTTATCCACTCAAAAACCACATACTCCCTACCAAATCAAGGGATTAAGAATTTTGATTGGATCTGGAACATGACTTGTCCCAACAAAATCAAAACCTTCATCTAGCTCATGTACCACCAGAAAATCCCTTGCTCCCACTACCTTAATAGAATTGGCTTGGATATCCACCCTGGTTGTCAAATATGAGGCCACCACAGTGGGGACGTACACCACATCTTCTTCAGATGTACCAAAGCTATTGAATTTTGGGATACCATCATGGTGAACAATATACCTCAATGCATAAGCTTGATAGAACCATGCTCTCCCTGGGAATTGGCATAAAACCTGGAACTGTGTTTCCACCAAAGAGTACAACAACCTCATTCTTTGGGATGTTGTCCTCCTTCAATTCTTCTGGGCCATTTGGCTCCAAAGAAATAACAACCTTTTCAATTTAATAAAAAAAAGACAGCATCTCCTTCACCAACATGATCAACCTAGACACTGATTTCCAAATCATCATTTAGGAGAACCACAAGGCTAATAAAGACAAGTGCTTTATCTAGGTTAAATGGGAACCTCCCTTAACATGTAGGTTAGAAATTCGAATAACTCAACACTTATGGAAATGTGAAAACTAATCCTCGACAAGGAGGCTTATGAGGGATTATCATAAACCACATAGGCTACTGGACAATTGAATTCATCAGTAAAGAGGCACATGTCAATCATACACTGGCCGAGCTAAGAGCCCTAAGATAAGGACTTCTAATGGTCGTGGAATATAAACTTCATCCCCTGTATATCAACATTGACTCCTCGAAAACAATCAATTTACTGAATCATGATAATCACTCTTAAACTAATTTAATCTCTGAATGCAGGTCATTGATGGAGGAGTTGGGAGCAGCGATGCCAACACACATCTTCAGGGAGCAGAACAAGGTGGCGGACATGCTTAGCAAAGAAGGCCTCAAATGCAAAACTTTTGAAAAACCAACCCTTTTTTTTTATAGTTCCTCCATTATTTGCAAATGAAGTAGGATGGGTAGACATTTCAGAAACTATGTACTCAAGGAAACCTAATCTTTGTAACAATTATGTAAATGGCCTTCCAATGGCCCAAAATCCAATTCTTCTGCTTTAAGCAGTATGTATTAGCACTAGCTAATTATAATATAACTTGTCAACTTCTAGAGCTTTTAACCCAAAATGTGTCCACAATTTTCCATAGCGCAGTCATGATGATTTCTAAGTATGGATTTAGTGAGGAAATTGATGAAAGGGTTTTCATCAGCTCGATAATCGATGATGACATCATATTCAATACAATCTCACCACGTGTACCACATATGACGTTGAAAAGACATTCGCCGTTTCATTCAACAGTAACTATGAAACTTATACCTCTTTTCCCGCTAAAAAGTTTCACTTAAAAGTGACAAAGTTATTTGTATTCTAATAAGAGCGAACAATGAAGTTAATATTTTAAAGAAAAGATTCATCCTAGTTCATTAATTGATAATAAATGTTTCAAATGCAGACTCTTTGACCTTACACAAATCAATGTCAAAATTTCTTTTGTATAGATTAAATAAGCCGTATGATATTCAAAAATGGTGTAAAAATTATGGTAAAGAATCAACATCTAAAAGTCAAAACATATATAAGAAAAGTAAAGTCATTTTGTTTTGAAACAAATGTAAAGTAAAAAAATAAAAAGAATGTACCGAAATTTACCAGTAATAATCATCATATTATACTAAAAGTGGAAAGAATTTTAGGTAAAAGTTAGATTATGGTTTTACCCCTACATTAAATATAAATGTTATAAATTATTTAATAAATTAAATATTAAATTATAAATCATCATATTAGTACATGAATCAACCGTCATAAAGTCTCTTGAATATGTATTCTTTGTATTTATATATGTATACTAGTTTCACGGCACGTGCGTTGCACGTGTGTATCGTATATATAGTATACGATGTTGTCAAATAAAATTAATATTACTAAATTAATATTTTTAGTAAATAATTATATTTGAAAGAACATATGACAAATGCTTTGAAATGATTAATACATATTGTCATAGACTTAGCTGTATTTTGAGATCAAAATAACCAAATATCATTGAAACATTTCTAAATACAATCATTCAAAGTTTAAATATGGTGAGAAAGTGACATTTCTTTAGTAGTATTAATTTTACTTCACCCAATTTTGTAAGCAAATCTAAGCGATAATTTTTTTAGAAAAATATCCATACAAAAAATGTCACCAATAGTCTTTCCTCTTGAGGTTATGAACATAAATGATGGACACTATTTAAGTTCAATTTTTCTCTTAAATATTCATACTTGAAATTTAGTATGTGCAAGACACTAATAAGTATTACCATAAACATTTCAATATTTTGTCTTTATACGTAATCTATCTTTTACACAATCTAAGTACTCAGTTAATATTTGAGTATGACTATCATAGAGAGGCAATTTTACAAAAATAAAGGGTACTTTGTTGTTATAACGAATGATGGTCAATATATTAGTAGCATAACTTAATGTCAATATATGAACAACATCACATAGGGTAAAAAAAAAATTCATTTATTTAAGTTTCTACCTTAACTTTATAGAATTGTAGTCTTCTCCCTTTTTTTGCCGCATACATATTATATAGTTGTTGTCTAATGAAAGTATCTAATATCTTATAAAAGTTGTATCGTGATATAAAATATTAAAAAATTTCAATAATAAAAAGTAATTGATGAATAAAATTTAAAGTATTATTTATAGAATCTTTAATTTGATTTAAGATTATTTTATGATCAATCATTATTTTCTTATCTACTTTTTTATAGCTAGCAAGGAGTGTATCTTGTGACATAACATTTTCTCAAATTAAATGAACAGAAAATAAAAGGAAATTCATACTTAAATAATTTAATATTCATCAAAATTAATATAAAATAGAAAAAAATAAATGGAGCAATACATAGCCAATGAATAAGGAAGACAAAAATATATGTTCATGTTATACTCACTATAGTGTTCCATTTGATTGAAATATCTTGCGACCAACACTTTACTTTCTCCGTTCATTTTTTCGTACATATCTATTAAAAAATAATTATTATCATGACTATTATAATATTATAAGTAAAAGTGAAAAACTATTTTTGAAATAGTGGATTATACATCAAAACTAATAATTCAATGGATAACGTTGATGCCTGTTACTTTAGCAAAATTAGAAAGAAACACGTTCGTTTGAGGGTAAAAGAATAAAAAATGAAAAAACAAATAAGAAATATCTTACCCGAATCATGTGACTTTTTTCATATTTGTTTATTATTATAGTTTTTCCCACAACTTTTTGTCATTGTTAACTCATGAAAATCAAAAGAAAAAATACGAGTGTGAATTGATGAATGATTTGCTCCAATTTCTTCACCAACTCTTTCTTATGTGGTACCTTGAATTTCGTTGAATTTTGAACTTAATTAACTGTTGCAAATAACCCTTGAGATTTTTTTAAGAAGAAGAAGAGTAGAAAACATTAAAAAAAACGTAGTATAAAAGTGAGAGGAAACCTCTCTATTTATAGCTAACAAATAGTAGTATCGATAGTTGCTAATTGTGCCTTATCAGAAAAGTTACAACCTTTCGAAAAAGTCATTGCTCATCAGAAAAGTCACAACCCTTTGGAAAAGTCATGACTTATCGGAAAAGGCACAACCCTTTAGAAAAGTCACAACCCTTTGAAAAATCACAACCCTTCGGAAAAGTCACAACTCATCAAAAATGTCACAACTCGTCAAAAAAGTCACAACTCTTTGAAAAAATCACAACCCTTTAATGTGAAAAGGTATCTACTTTTAATATAATTAAATTAATAAATATAATAAATTGAGTATTTTTAATTTGGGGTATTATAGTAATTCAACATTAAAGTTTGAGAGTTCATGCTTTTAAGGTAGTTTAGATATAGATAGATAGATATAGATATATAAATATTTGTATTAATAATGTGAAGTATGTTACATAAATTTATTACCACGAACTCCCCATTATGTTAATATATGTAAGTCCCACTAATTATATTTATCATGATTTTTAATACACCTCTCATACTCATCCATGATCTCAAAGGGATTAATGCATATTCATGACAACTCTCTGTGTTCCTCAATTCTATACTATAAATAGTGACATTTGACACAATATTATACATGTTGAGTTTTAAAAGGTGTGAATGGAAAATGAAGAGTTGTGACTTTTATGAAGAGTTGTCATTTTTATGAAAAGTTGCGACTTTTATGAAGAGTTGGGACTTTTATGAAAAGTTGCGACTTTTATGAAAAGTTGTGACTTTTATGAAAGGTTTTGCCCTTTCCGGTAAGGCACAATAAGAACATTTTCACATTACCCTTTATTTTCCATAAATTGAGAGATTTCCTCTCATTTTAGTTGAAAATGAATTTTCTGGACTTCTTCTACAACTACTAAATCTAGTATTCTAAGTGTACTGTACTATCGTTGAGTGGTTCATTAACACCGTGGTTTTAGGTACAGATACACCGGTGAGTAAGATCGTTCTATCCTGAGAGGATATATTCCATTAACCTTGGGTACTTGAGGGGAATAATTTCCTTAAGGAGACACTGTGCATACAGTGGGCTCGATTTTCTTTCTTTGAGAAAAATATTTTGTATATTTTTTTCTAATATGTTTTTATTCTATTTTCTCTACTAGTTTTAATTTTCTAGTTTTGAAATACTCTTTAAACTTTGTTGTTTCTTAGCAAGTTCTTCAAAGTTTTGTTCTAAGTATCTTAGGAATACAAGATGAACAACAATCTTAAGGAAATGATTATACTGTTGGTATTTCTTATATTCTACTGATTGAGAGAAACACATCATGGAAGTAGAAGATTAATGCATTCTCCAGAATTCGGTGCTTTGTTTAGCAAGGTTGAAGTGAGAATGTACTAGAAGAATTGGTGGTATTTATGTTAGAGATTACACTAGGTAACCTTCTTATTATTTATCTAAGGAGGAAAATAGTTTCTAAAAGTTAACAGTTTTGATATTTATCATGTATATCTTTGGAAAAGATCTGCAAGCCATATGATTTTTGAATGAATT
Organism: Solanum tuberosum; assembly: GCF_000226075.1. Classification (NCBI taxonomy): domain Eukaryota; kingdom Viridiplantae; phylum Streptophyta; class Magnoliopsida; order Solanales; family Solanaceae; genus Solanum; species Solanum tuberosum. Next base: position 3,691,831 of record NW_006238929.1, read on the forward strand.
TTCCTTGACAAAAAGTGTTGCCTTCAAAATTCTTTAGTTTGCAGAATGAGAGATGCACATTTTTGTTTGATAAAATAGTATGTCAAAATGTTATAGTTGGAAGGCTATTTGAAAAGAAAAGCATATCTATGTGATAATCTAAGAATATGTTTAATTCTGTTTGGAGACTAAAGAAAACTTTTGTAGTTTTGTACTTTATGTGAAATTTGATTGTCTAATTTTGTAAACTAAAAACTTTTGTAGTTTTCTACCCTAGATAAAATAGACTATACAATTGATTTGAAGAATATGGAAACTTCACATAATAAGTCAATGTTGTACTTTTGATTTTCTATAAACTTTACTATTATATAGAAACAAATTGTACAATTTTTTTGTCTTTACTGTTAGTATTCTAAATACTAAGTGGTATGTCTATTTGTGATAGAAGAAAAATACCAGTGACTTAGAGTTTGTGATTTTGTGCCTCTATGGAATGAACTTTGACATTGTGTAAAAATTGTCAAATGGAATTGAAGCACTATAATTCTTTTGTAGAATAATATTTTCAAAAGAGGTTTCATGTTGCCAATAACACTTTGATAGCATGAGAAAAAAATATGTGAAAAAATTATTTTCAAATATTTGAAAAATATTTTTGAGATCATATTTAAAATGTGGGGGGTTCTTTGCTTATGACAAAGATAAAATTATTAGACTTAGTGTCTAATTTAAATTTGGAGCACAAGATATGAAATTCGATGATACTTTTGTATTATGGTAGACACATAAAATTCTTGGAGTATATTTGATATTGTGGTCGTTGAGTTTCTCTTTTACTAGTATATGGTATGACTAGTTTGAAACTACCAAATTATATGTATAGTTGTTCAAAATAATTGAGTTCTTTTATGAAGAAGTGTCACTTAAAATGTTGTGATTTTTCATGAAAAGATATGTCTATTAAATATAACTATTTGTATAGATATGAATATTGGTGAATAGTCATTTGTCATGTTTTGTAAAAGAAGCATTTGAACTATATTGCCTTTATTGGACCCGATGAACCTTTGTTCATGGGTAGTTCTATAACAATCAAATTGAAAGTACTGGAAAGGTCCTTCCGAAAAGGACATTTGACAAGGTGATGACTTTAAACAATGTTTGTATCACACAAATTTGTAAGAACTAGGAACAAATATTTGTGATAAAAAGCTACCTCGCGGAGAACTTTTCAAACTCAATATTTTTATTTGTTCTGACTTGCTTGAGTCAAACTGTTTGTGACATGAACACTTGGGACATGTCAATTACAAAACCTTGTACGTAAAACTGATCAACTTAGAAATTTTTTCTAACTTTGAGTGCAATAAATTAAAATGTCAAGTTTGTGTGAAATCTAAGTATGTTGAGCATTCTTATAAATCTGTTAAAATGAATTCTAATCCCTTAGAGTTGATTTACACTGACATTTGTGATATGAAGTCAACACCATCTCATGGTGGGAAAAAGTATGTCATAACTTTTATTGACAATTGCATTTGATATGACTATGTCTATTTGCTGAATGGTAAGGATGAAGCAATAGAAACGTCTAGGCAATATAAAATTGAAGTTGAAATCAGTTGGAAAAAAGATAAGAAGTGATAGGGATGGAGAATATAAATCTCCTTTTGCAGAAATATGTTTGGAAAGTGGATTTATCCATCAAACTACTATCCTATTCACCTAAATCTAATGGAATTGCAGAATGAAAAAAAAAACGAACTTTGAAGGAAATGATGACTGCATTACGTATAAGTTCAGGTTTACCACAAAACTTGTGTGGAGGAACTAACCTTACTGCAAAAGGGAACAATAAAAAGTGTTGCCTTTTCATAAAGAAAGCAAAGGAAAATTTTGTTTTTCCAAGACGCAATCTATTCCATATGAGAAATGGAAAGAAAGGAAATCCAACTTGAAA
>NW_006238929.1:3693956-3694646 GCF_000226075.1 Solanum tuberosum
TCTTCTCAAATTCATAAATTATTTATATTCATCATATTTACAAAAAACAATTAATTTCATATAAAAGGCTATTATCTATCTATATATAAAAGAAGAGGAAAAAGTGCCACATGTCAGCACCATAAAAATTTAACAATTATAAAATTTTAAAAAATAATTTAAAAACAATTATAAAATTTTAAAATATAATTATAAAATTATAATTATTTATTTGTTTTGTTTTTAAGAAACTAATGGTATTTTACAGCACAAGTTCTTAATATATTTTATTTTAGAAATGATTTTAAGTAATTATTACAATCAATTGAAAATTTTCTCAATTATTTAATTTTAAAAAATCGGATTTAAAAAAATTACAGTTATTGTGTGGAGGAACTATCCTTACTGCAAAAAGGAACAATAAAAAGTTTTGTCAATTCTAGAAAGAAAGAAAAAACTGTCAATCCAAAAAAAAAAAAAAGAGAGAGAAACCCACGTCCTTGAAAAAAACACATATGATCAACTACCTAAATAAATAATTTAAAATTTAAAATTCAAATTTAAAATTTCAAAAAATAACTAACCTTATCCTTAAAATCATCTAAACCTTATAAGGCATGTCTTTGAAAAAATACTACTCTTAACTTCATCATTCATATCTTCTTAAAATCAACTCTTCAAAATATGATTCCAAACATGTTTTAAGAAAAA
>NW_006238929.1:3702281-3702909 GCF_000226075.1 Solanum tuberosum
GGACGGACGGAAGTCCAACTTGAAATATTTCAAAGTGTGGGGGTGTCTAGCCGAAGTCCAAATTCTTATTCCTTAAAGGAATTAAATAGGACCTAAGAATTCTGGACTATAAAATTAGACTTAAGTAGTCTAGTGAAGGGTTTAAAAGATCTTGGAAAGAACAAAAGGAGAATCTATCTATATATAAAAGGAGAGGAAAAAGTGGCCACATGTCAGCACCATAAAAATTCAACAATTATAGAATTTTAAAAATAATTTTAAAAAAATTATAAAATTTTAAAAAATAATTTAAAAATAATTACAAAATTATAATTATTTATTTATTTTGTTTTTAAGAAACTAATGGTATTTTACAGCACAAGTTCTTAATATATTTTATTTTAGAAATGATTTTAAGTAATTATTACAATCAATTGAAAATTTTCTCAATTATTTAATTTTAAAAAATCGGATTTAAAAAAATTAAAAAATAAATTACAAATCAGTTTAACTACACATTAATATAACTCCGCTATTATTTAAAAATAGAAAGAAAGAAAAAACTAAATTTTAAATAAAGAAAGAAAAAACTGTCAATCCAAAAAAAAAAAAAAGAGCCCACGTCCTTGAAAAAAACACATATGATCAA
>NW_006238929.1:3703069-3705127 GCF_000226075.1 Solanum tuberosum
ATTCATATCTTCTTAAAATCAACTCTTCAAAATATGATTCCAAACATGTTTTAAGAAAAATGACATCCAAACAAAAATAGGATTCAAACACATCATAAAAGAAAGAATAATTATATTGATGACTCTATTTTGAATTGTTTGTTTTGTAATTATTTTTTATGATTGAAGGGATCACCACCTCTCCAATGCGAGGAATAAAAAGAAGACACGGATGATAGAAAAATGGATGAATTGTCAAGAATTTCATTTCAGTAGATCATGTATGTCATCTTTTAATATCTTAAGTACATGAATTACTACTACTATGATGATGATAATTATTTAGGATTAAACTTATTGTATAAAATACTATTTAATTTTTTTTGGCATGAATTATTCAATATTGGTTTCGTTTTCTTTGATGACTTCAATGGGTTTTTTACTTTAAGAAATAATAACAATGTGTAAGTATAATGATGAGGATAATGAAGGACTTAAGATGACCTTAAAATGAAAGATATTTTCATTTCTTAAATATTTGTTTGTGCAAAATCAAATTATCACTTAATGTTTAGGGTGTTCGATTAAGTACATGAATTACTACTACTATGATGATGATAATTATTTAGGATTAAACTTATTGTATAAAATACTATTTAATTTTTTTTGGCATGAATTATTCAATATTGGTTTCGTTTTCTTTGATGACTTCAATGGGTTTTTTACTTGAAGAAATAATAACAATGTGTAAGTATAATGATGAAGATAATGAAAGACTTAAGATGATCTTAAAATGAAAGATATTTTCATTTCTTAAATATTTGTTTGTGCAAAATCAAATTATCACTTAATGTTTAGGGTGTTCGACTTTTGAAGAACAATAATTGGTTGTGGTTTTATTTTAATCTAAAGATGATTATAGTATAAATTGTCGTACTTATTATGTTGCTTTATCTTTATGTTTGTATATGTAACTTAATTTAATCATATTTTTTTAAGATTTTCGTTGTAAAAATCATTATAGTAGCTTCATTTTTGTATATGATTGTTGTGATATGAATTGTACTTGTTATGCTGGTTTATTTATAGTATATACTTAGGTATATAAATAGATTAAAATAGTTTACAGTGTTAATTTTATGTGTTATCCCTTTATATGTTTTTACTATATATGTTATTGTCTTTAATTTATCTATTTTTTAAAAATTTGCATGACTTTATAACTTAATTTATTGTGTTACTCTTTTTCATAAATCTAACAGATTGAGAAGATATTTCAAGAACAAGTAAAAAGGTTTAAGTCAACCTTTTAAATTCATAATTTTTGTTATATTTTTAATTTAATTATTATTATTATTATAATATTATTATTGAGAGAAAATTTAAAACTTTATAATTTTGAATTTTGAATTTGATTTTACAACTTTAAATTGAGATAGAGTAATTAGTTTGATACTCTATGTTTGAAAAAATAAAAATAAAATTTAGACTAAAATCTAATTTATTTGCTTCAGTTAAAAAATCATAAAATATTAATTTAATGTGTTCAGTTAAATAATTTAATGATTCATATTATTATTTTACAAATATTACTAATTGCATAATAAATTTTATTAGTTATTTTAAATTTATATGTTATGATTTTTTAAAATATCCGTGCAACGTTCGGATATATTTTCTAGAATTATCGTTTAATTAAAATGAATTCAATAATTAAAAAAATATTTATCTATAGAAATATATTATAAAGGAGTAATAGGTAAGAGGGATCAAATCAAATGACATATGATAAGTAAGGAACAAAAAGAAAAAAATATTGAAATAATTGACATATGATAACATAATGTAGAATGAAAATAAATTAAATTTAGATTCTTATTTTATTCCTACCAACTTATACTAGACAGAAAAGATAAATTGAATTTGAAGAATAGAAGGCATAATATTTTTAATAATATTTTTAAATTTTATTTTCTAGAAAAGGTATATATACTACCACAAGAGAATAGTTTTTTATTTCTATTTTTGTTTTATAATATGAAGTTACATTATTTTATTTATTATTTCTCATTTCAAAAA
>NW_006238929.1:3708491-3719384 GCF_000226075.1 Solanum tuberosum
TCGAACTCACAACCTTAAGGTTGGAAGTGAGGAGTGCTTACCATCAGATCAACTCTCTCTTGTCTCTCATTTTTTATTTATTTTCTACTTCATTCACTTCTTTCAAATTTTACTTTTGTAGATATAATATATTATATGATTATTTATACACATGCACAAGTGCATGAAATTTACCACCCACAATTCATTCAAATGTAGATTATATTTTAATTAAACTGTATATTTTTTAACATATCTTTAAATATATTAAGTATGATTCTGTTATTTTATTCAGTTATTTTTATAAATTTAAAAATTTATAAAGTACAATTATAAATTTAAATAAAATTAAACTTTCGATTTTATTTAAAAAATTGAATAATCGGTTCAATTCGGTCAGTAAATCAATTGTTTTGTAAAAAAAAAACATCGATACCCATAACTATAGTACTTCATCATAATATATTTGAAATCCTAGGTTGTTCGTTTCTTTCATTTGTGCTTTCATTTTTTTAGTTTATTTCGATTTTCACACTGATGGAAAAGTTAATAGAAATTCATGAAATATTTCGCCCCTTTGCAAAGTCTAAGTTTGTAAGTCGATGTTATCTCTGTATAGTTGATCTACGTGCATTTGTGAATTTACTATTAATTAACTACATATTTTTAGACAGAAGCAAATAGATCGACTTAGTCTATGCAGTTTACCAATCACAAATCAATAGACACGCACAAAAATTAGCACCAAGACTTGAGAAATTATTTTTTATATCGTCTTTATCGATGAAAGTGTATCAAATAAAAAACAAAAGTGTTAAACCAACAAATATTAGTGATCTAGTGGCAGAATCGTACCCCACTCACGATACTTATAACCTGGATTGTACTTTTTAAATGATGCATAATTGAGTAATTTAAGAAAATTCATGAATTGAACTTTTTCATATTTACAAAATGGACCGAATTCGTTGGTTTTAATATTTTTCCTCGCCAATTAACGAAAGGACTCTGTCTGTTTCTTATGAAGCACTTATATTATTCTTTTTGTAAGTTGTCACTTGTAATTATGAACAATTGTAGCAAAAAAAATTGTATTTAGCTATGAATTTTTTTCGTAGAAAATAGTTGAATTATTCACTACAAATTTTAAGTCGTCACTATTTAACACCTTACATATTTTGTGACAATTTTGTTGTTGTCACTGAATCATAGATTGTTTAGAGACAATAAAATCTTTGTCACCAATTATTTATACTATTAGTGACGAAAATAAATATCATAATTAAAGTTAAATTCTTATAGCTAAAACTTATAATATTTTAACTACGAATTCTAATTTGTCGATATTGCAACAACATTATTTTTTTAGATGAAATTTTTTTGGGTAAAAAATTCAATAAATTTTAAGACAAAAAATAATTTGTCATGAATTAGATACATTATTAGTGACGAAATAATGTGTCACTGATAACTTTAAATTCGTGACTAACACTACTTAACAAATGGCGCCAATTAATTTTTCAATGGGAAACTTTAGTAGACGAAACTTTGCTACGATTTTTTTGATTCGTCACTAAAGGTATGTGTCTCATATATTTAAGCACGAAAAGTAAATTTTGTCACTAAAAGCGAACAATTGGTGACGAATTTGATGTCGTAGCTAATAATTTCGTAGCTATACATCATATTTGTTGTAGTGTAGTGTACTTAATAAAGAGATTCAGTGGCATAGTAAATGTCAAAGGACATCTACTTCCTTCGAATCTGATTTCATAACATTTCCTATGTCTTCTATGGACTCATCCTTTTGAAAAGATGGTGTCAATAGTGAGATTGGTTCAATCTTGAGAAATCCTATTGGAAGTTGGTTGATCTTCCTCCAGAAATAAACCTTTGGGTTCAAAGTGAGTCAAGGGATTTAGACAAAAATAAGGTCTTGATCTTCTCGACACATACTCATCAGTAACTAAAATTACATTCATTAGGATGTTAATATTATTAGATGCGATGTATGACCTCCAAATTCATCAAATGAATGTGAAAGCAACTTTCTTAAATGGTGAATTGGAGGAAGAAATTTACATGGAACAATCCGAGGGTTTTGTGGTTCCTGGTAAAAAAAAGAAAGTGTGCGAACTAGTTAAGTCACTTTATGGACTAAAACAAGCACCCAAACAATGACATAAGAAATTTGACCAAATCATGTTGGCAAATGGATTTAAAAACGATGGAAGTGATAAATGTGTTTACATTAAAATCACAAGGTCATTGTTTGTTTATATATTGATGACATGTTGATCATCAGTAGAGACACTAATGACATAACTACTGCTAAACGTATGCTAGAAAGCAAGTTTGATATGAAAGATCTTGGAGTTGCTTATGTGATCTTAGGTATAAGAATCCTTAGAACTTCATAATGTTTAGCATTGTCACGGTCTCATTGCATTGAAAAGATCCTTAACTTGTTCAAATATTTGGATTTCAATATTGTCAAGACTCCAATAAGTGTGAGCTTTGCATTTCAAAAGAGTGAAGGCGAAAGTGACTCACTATTGGATTATGCTAGAGTATTGGGAAGTATGATCTATTCACGAAGTGTATGCGATCAGATACAACATGTGATATTAATAAACTGAGTCGGTTCATGAGTGATCCAAATCAAATTCATTAGATGACAATGAAAAGAATTTTTGGGGTATTTAAAACATACTCAAAACTATGTCTTGCATTATAACAAATATCCAACAGTATCGAAATGATATAGTGATGCAAATTGGATCACCGGAATCAAATGAAGTAAAATCCACGAGTGGATATGTATTTACTATTGGTAGAGGAGTAGTCTCTTGGAAATCTTCCAAAAAGACATGTATCGCTAGCTCTACAATGATCTCTGAGCTAAGTGCTCTAGATAAGGCTGGTGAATAAGTTGAAAGACTCCAGAATTTCTTGATAGATATTCTATTTTGGCCCAAACCTTTGACATCAGTATGCATACGCTTTGATAGTCAAGATGCAATAGGTAGGGCATGAAGCATGATGTATAATGAAAAGTCTCTTCATGTAAGGCATAGACATAATACCGTTATAAAACTACTCTCTAGTGGAATTATCACAATTGACTGTGTAAAGACAAAGGATAATGTGTCGGATCCACTTACAAAAAGGCCTAACTAGAGAGAAAGTTGAAAGATCATCTAAGGGAATGGGTTTACGGCTTAGGACAAGTCATCATGGCGGTAACTCTATCTAGCAGACTGGAGATCCCAAGAGCTAGATTCAAGGAGAAAAATAAAGTTGTGATTGACGGTCCGACATTGTTAATCAACTCAATCCATTCTTATGATGAAGACAAAGTTCAGGAACGAGGTTAAAACATTAAGGCTTGTTAATGAGTTAATAAAGCTTAAATGTTTTTAATGATTTGATAAGTTTGGCAGATTTGACCAAATATTGTATCTACGAGATGACACAGTTAGAAATCATGTATGTGAGTGTGAAGTGTAAGCCGCTTCAAAGAGATTGTTTTGTCAAAAGCCTATTCTCTATACACTCATGAAACCAAGAGGTGTTCATGGCTGAATCGAACACAACCGTAAGAACCAGAAACGGTAAAGGATTAATTGTGTGACATATGGTTGTCTAGGTATACACCAAATCTCGACGGTTCAAAGATATCGCATCTACCGATTGACTGAGTATATCTGACATATGTTCACTACGAAAAGATCAAGGGGAAACCTACTTATCCAGATGCAATTAATTCTTGCTTGTAAAGTACACATACTTATCCGTTTCTTTGTCTTGGAGTCATTCCCCATTCATGCGGGGGATTGTTGGGTTTTAAAAGGTGTGAATGGAAAATGAAGAATTGCGACTTTTATGAAGAGTTGTGACTTTTATGAAAAGTTGCGACTTTTATGAAAAGTTGTGGCTTTTATGAAAAGTTGTAACTTTTATGAAAGGTTGTGACCTTACCGTTAAGGCACAATAAGAACCTTTTCACACTACCCTTTATTTTCCATAAATTGAGAGATTTCCTCTCATTTTAGTTGAAAATGAATATTTCTGGACTTTTTCTACTACTACTAAATCTAGTATTCTAAGTATACTTTACGGTCGTTGAGTGGTTCGCTGATACCGTGGTTTTAGGTACCGATACACCGGTGAGCAAGATCATTCTATGCTGGGAGGATATATTCCATTAACCTTGGGTACTTGAGGGGAATAATTTTCTTGACGGGACACTGTGCATTCAGTAGGCTCGATTTTCTTTCTTTGAGAAAAATATTTGTATATTTTTTTCTAATCTATTTTTATTCTATTTTCTCTACTGGTTTTAATTTTCTAGTTTTGAAAATACTCTTTAAACTTTGTTGTTTCTTACCAAGTTCTTCAAAGTTTTGTTCTAAGTATCTTAGGAATACAAGATGAACAACAATACACACTTGAAACAGTTGGAAAAAGAAGAAGAGAAAATCTCCATGCTCTTTTCTCTTATTCCTTTTTATTTGTTTTGTTTAGTGTTTATGTTTCTTGTTTGATGTTATTGTATAACTTTCTATTGTTTTGTCATTAATATTATTGAGAAGTTACAGTAGTTTGTTGCTTTGTATACATTAGCCCCTAGCATATGGTATTTTAGTATCCTCATTTGAATATTGTATTTGTACAATAGTTAGTTATTTTTACTTTATGCACTTTTAGTCAATTTTATAATTAAGGATGTATTCTTTTTAATAGGAAGATATATGTACTTTCTATCGCAAAAATGATAATTTTTTTAGTAAATACTAATAAATTTGAAGAGGATAAAATTTGTCATTTGCAATACAAAATTTACATGAAATATTTTGAAATAAATGTGCAACGCACGTTTTCAGAACTAATATGAAACAAGCGAGAAGGAAGAACTAACTAACTAACTTATTAACCTGTAAGGAATGTTTTACTCTTTTTTAATCTATAAAAAATGGAGATAGAAAGTGCATGTTCGGAAGGAACAAGTCCATGTCAAATTTCATTAAAAATTATTCCATAAATTTTAAATTATCAATCATATTATTTGTTACAATCAGAGTTGAGCGAGCGATGACGATGTGAAAGCTAGAAGAAATGTTTCTATATGTATAAGCAAAAAAAATCTCCACCTTGTATTAATAATAGAGAAAGTTTATAAACTTATTATCGGCATGTACAAGATATAACTAGCACTGTCTATGTTCGTTGTAATAAATGTAATTTTTTGGTCTCATATTACCTTCAACTATTACTTAATTGTATTCCTATTTCAATTTTTAATTAACTAGGATTAATAAATCTTTGTAAAATTAATTGGATATAAACACTTGAGGTAAATATAGATTTTTTATTCAAAATAATTAAAAAAATTTTCCATATAAATGGTCATTTGGCATTTCTCAATTGCAAGTGAAGTACAATTCGCGCTTTCTTCGTTCGCCTTCTTTTATGTTCTTATTTTAGCCATTAATGGGTTCTTCTTGTCTTCTATCTTCTTCCTTTATTCCTTCCTTCTAATTCATCCTTATTTCTTCATTGTTTTCCTCATTCTCCTTTTTCTTCTTATTCTTATATGTCGAAAGTTCAACTTTAAAAATTGACATACCGCAAATATGAATCGTTTAGAGTGAATAATACATCAAAAACTCAATATATCGAGAGGACTTCATATCTATAATTTAGGATTGTTTAGAGGAGACCTGAGTTGGTTGGGATTGGAAAAAATTGGTCTATAATGTATATTTTATTGTATTCATGCAATGTATATTTTGTTGCATCAACAATGCATATACATTTATGATATAGATATACATTATCTTTATACAAATATATATTATTTTTATACAATATTGATACATTATATATACATATCAATACATTAAATATACACATGATTATTGCAATATCTCACAATTTGAAATAACTAGGAAGAAGCTAAGAATTTGAAATAGTCATTTTTGGGAAGAATAAATATCTGGAAATTTTGTTAAGTTAGAAAAAAAAGTGAGTTTTTGGTCAACTTCGAACGGCCATAACTTCTAGCTCAGGATGATTTAGGAGCACTTCCAGTTATGGTAGGAAAGCTCTTGGAATGATCTTTTCAACGCTGTTGAGTTTGCGCGATTCTGAGTTTGTATGCGTAAGATATTCCCTTTGGAAGTTGAGCTGTTGAAATAAGGAAAGTTCAATCCGGATTTTTAAAGGGTAGTTTGGTCTTTTCCTTGCCCAATTATTTTATTTCGTTTTTCGTAATTAAGTTAGGGTCTAAACAAAATTAGATCAGTTTACGCTTTTACCAAAATATGCTAGGGATTGGAGAAGAGAGAAAAGAAGAGGAGAAATGAGAAGAGAAGCAAGATTCGTCAAGATCGTCGAGTTTAGCTTGTGGATTTTGTCGGGGGTGATCCCTACAAGGTAGGTGAGATCATATAGCATTGGGTTAGTTCACCCACGCGCCAATCATGATTCAATTAAGCGAAATATGTTTGATTTGAAAGTGAATCCTTTGAGTTCTTGATGATAATCGGTTGAATTCTTGTGGGTTGTTTTGTTGAAGTTTCTTAGGGTTTGATTCATGTTTCCAGATGTAATTTCGGTTTGAATCTATCATATATTGAGGGAATAAATGATCCTAAATATTTGGGAAAAGAACCATCAAAGTTTAGAGGGTTTAGAATTGAAAAACGAGGAAGAAATTTCGTCGATCGAAATCTCGTAGTGTCTCCGCGTCGCGGACCCACTCCCCAGTTTTGGGAAAAGTTATTTCGCATTGCGAAGCGGACATGGAGTGTTCTGTCTAAAAAGTTAATTCGCGACCTAAGATTTTAAATCACCTCCGCGTCGCAGAGCAGTTCCCCAGAATCGATTCTTGATCATTTTCTCATGTTTAGTTATCTAAAATTATTCATAAACATCATGAGATATTTCCTATAAAAAATCACGATCCTTGAATCCATAAATTCAATTCAAGGAAAGTTAAGAGTCAAGTCAAGAGAAGTCAAGAATCAAGTTAAGAGAAGTTCATAAAGTTTTCCAAAAGTCTTTTGCAAAGGTTTTAACTTTGTTTTAAGACTTAAGTTTTGAGTTAAGTAAAGAGTAAAGTTGAAGTTCATTTCTTCAGAAGTATATGGGGGCTATGTATTCCCAAAGGGTTTAAAATATTTTCACATTTTAACAAGAAAGGAACCTCGATTTCCAAGGAGCCTTCGGGATAGTTTCCAGAAAAGAGTAATTGCTTTCTAAATGAAGCAAGGGAGGAAACATTGATTTCCAAGATAACCTTTGAGCTAAGTTTTTGAGCACTAATCTCAAATCACAGAAAGAAGTATGTTTTTAAACATAAGAGCTAATATTATATTTTTGGGAGCAGTATTGAGCACTGATATGGGGGAGAGTTTAGACAATGCACAACCCCCATAAACCATGTAGCCACCATTGGTAGAAAAGGGTCATACTTTTTAGACGATTCCTTTAGTATTTTTTAGCATAGACTAGTGGATCCACCTAGTGAGTTAGTTTCTATACCCCAACAAGGTATAGGACGGTCCTTGGCATCGTGACGTAAAATATTGTATCATCACTATAACTCTTAAGTGATGGTTGTCGGTTAGAGAAACTCCCACAACAGTATTTTGTATTTTTATATACAAACAGAGTTCATATTGTATCTTTGCATACATACAGAGTTATTATTGTATTTCTAAATAAACAGAGTTGACATCATGTTTTAAACAACTTTTCCTGATATTGCACTTGTTTTTAAGCTGCTTTATATTGAAATGAGTTCACTTATGTTGAGTTGAGTTGAACCGGGTAAGTTCTTCAGTTCCTTTCAGATTCTTTTCAAGCTTAAGTTATGTTTAACATTCCAAATCGCATACTCGTACATTTAATATACTGATTCCAGTTGTCCTGCATCGTTTTATGATGCAGACGTAGGTAACTAGGATTAGCATCCAGTGCATCGTTGATCCAGTTGAGCTTCAGAGTTGTTGGTGAGACTCCTTGCATTTCGGAGGATCCCCCTTATTCATTACTTTATCATTTTAGTTCATTAGGATGTCATGGGCCTGTCCTGACATCCATCTCAGTTGATTTAGAGGCTTCATATATAGTCAACTAGATTTTAGTTCATTCGTCATCATTTTGTTATTGGCTTATGTTCATATTTGAGTTGCCATTTTGGCTAAGTTAAATGTTTATTTTTAAAACATTATGAGTTCAATTTTGAGATAGTTGAGTTATTTAGCATATGAATCCTTTTCTTAATGCTTAAAGTCTTCAGCTGAGTAAGTAGGCCAGACCAAGGGTTCGCTTGGGGCTAGCAATAGTTCTCGAATTTGGTATCAGAGCATAGAGTTCAAGAGTCCTAGGGAGTATATGAAGCCGTTTCTGTAGTGTCCTAGTTATCGGTGTGAAACGCGCTACATCTATAATTAAGAGGCTGCAACATTTAGTTATTCCTTCAGTTCTTTTATACTCACTTCGTGCGATAGAGTGTATCTCTATAAAAATTTCTTTCTAAGTCGTGCTTACGTGTAATCGATTGGTAGTTGGACTGTCTTGAGAGTGCTTTCATGGGGAGTTTCTTTTCTCATGAGCTAAGAGAAGCAAAGAGATGGTTGTCGACATGAAGAGCAGGATGAGTTTATTCGTTGTTGGGTTGCCTCGTTTGTCAAATAAGGAAAGTAAGGCAGCCACGCTAATAGGTGACATGGGTATAGCAAGGCTGATGATCCATGTGCAACAGGTTGAGAAGGACCAGCTGAAGGATAGAGAAGAGTTTGAGAATAAGAGGGCTAAGACATCAAGGAATGAATCCGGGCAGCAAAAGAGTAGTGCGAACGAGTCTTCCTTCCAACAGAAATAGAAGGGACCTGCCCCATCATCTGCTAGTGCACCTGCACCTAAGAACAAAGGTGAGTACACTAGTCAGAATTCCCAGAGTTTCAGAGCTAAACCTGCCTATTGTCAAGGCAGTATGGCAGAAAGGGGTAGTAAGCCTCTTACATGTGCTAAGTGTGGCAGAAACCACTCGAGTATTTGTTGTGAGGGCTCTACTGGTTGTTTCAAGTGTGGTCAGAACGGTCATTTTATGAGGGAGTGTCCTGAGAACATGCAAGGTAATGGTAATAGGGGCAATAAAGCCCAATCTTCATCAGTTGCTCCACCAGACAGGACTGCACCTAGAGGAGCTACTTCCGGTATTGGCGGAGGAGCAAATCGCCTTTATGCGATCACTAATCGCCAAGAGCAAGAGAACTCTCCAGATGTTGTCACTGGTATGATCCAAGTCTTTGACTTTACTGTTTATGATTTGCTAGACCCAGGGGCGAGTTTCTTTTTTAACTCCTTATGTTGCTATGAATTTGATGTTATTCCTGATCAACTTAGTGAACCATTCAGTGTTTCTACACCTGTTGGTGATTCTATTCTAGCAGAAAGAGTCTATTATGATTGTCCCAGTTCCACCAGTCACAAGAGTACCATGACTGACTTAGTTGAGTTAGACATGGTAAAGTTTGATGTCATTCTAGGTATGGACTGGCTTCATGCCTGTTATTCATCAATAGATTGTAGAACTTGAGTAGTTAAGTTCCAGTTTCCAGTGAACTAGTTTTAGAGTTGAAGAGCAGTTCAGCAGTGCCTAAGGGTCATTTTATTTTGTACCTTAAGGCGAGAGAGTTAATTTCCAAGGGGTGTGTCTATCACTTAGTCCGAGTTAATGACTCTAGTGTTGAGATACCTCTTATTCAGTCAGTTGCAGTAGTAAAAGAGTTTCCAAAAGTCTTTCCTGATGATTTTCCCGAAGTCCTAATAACTCTAGTGTTGAGGTACCTCTTATTGAGTCAGTTCCAGTTGTGAGTAAGTTTCCAGAAGTCTTTCCTGATGACCTACCCGGAGTCCCTCCTGAGAAAGAAATAGACTTTGGTATAGATATTCTTCCAGATACTCGTCCTATCTCTATTCCTCGCTATAGCATGGCACCAGCAGAGTTGAAAGAGTTAAAAGAGTAGTTGAAAGATCTTTTAGAGAAAGGTTTCATTCGACCAAGTATCTCACCTTGGGGCGCTCTAATCCCATTTGTGAGGAAGAAAGATGGTTCCCTTAGGATGTGTATAGATTACCGTAAGTTGAACAAGGTTACCATCAAGAATAGTATCCTCTTCCGAGAATTGATGATCTTTTCGATCAGCTTCAGGGTGCTTTGTGTTTCTCGAAGATAGACCTCAGAGCAGGCTACCATCAGTTGAGGGTAAGGGAATGTGATATTCCAAAGACAATGTTCAGGACCCGTTATGGTCATTATGAGTTTTTGGTCATGTCGTTCGGCTTAACCAATGCACTTGCAGCGTTCATGGACCTTATGAATAGAGTATTCAAGCCTTATTTATATATGTTTGTTACCGTTTTCATTGATGACATACTAATCTATTTGAGGAATGAGGAAGATCATGCTAGTCATCTCAGAATAGTTCTCCAAACTCTACAGGATAAGGAGTTATATGCCAAGTTCTCTAAGTGTGAGTTTTGGCTTGAGTATGTGCCCTTCTTAGGCCATATTGTGTCTGGAGAGGGAATTAAAGTTGATACTTAAAAGATTGAGGCAGTGCAGAATTGGTCTAAACCCACCTCTCCAACTAATATTAGGAGTTTCTTGGGTTTGGTTGACTATTATAGAAGGTTTGTAGAGGGGTTCTCTCCCATTTCGTCCTATTTGACCTAATTGACTCAGAAGATAGTGAAGTTTCAATGGTCTGAAGCTTGTGAGAAAAGCTTTCAGGAATTGAAAAAGATGTTGGCTACTGCCCCAGTGTTAACTTTACTAGAGGGTACTCAAGGTTTTGTGGTGTATTGTGATTTGTCTAGAGTTGGTTTGGGTTGTGTGTT
>NW_006238929.1:3728667-3735477 GCF_000226075.1 Solanum tuberosum
TTGGGTTTGGTTGACTATTATAGAAGGTTTGTAGAGGGGTTCTCTCCCATTTCGTCCTATTTGACCTAATTGACTCAGAAGATAGTGAAGTTTCAATGGTCTGAAGCTTGTGAGAAAAGCTTTCAGGAATTGAAAAAGATGTTGGCTACTGCCCCAGTGTTAACTTTACTAGAGGGTACTCAAGGTTTTGTGGTGTATTGTGATTTATTTAGAGTTGGTTTGGGTTGTGTGTTAATGCAGAATGGCAAGGTTATAGCTTATGTCTCCAAACAGTTGAAAGTTCATGAGAAGAATTACCCAACCCATGACTTAGAGTTCGCTGCCGTAGTATTTGCCTTGAAAATATGGGATCATTAGCTTTATGGTGTTCATATGGATGTGTTCACCAATCACAAGAGTCTTCAGTATGTGTTTAGTCAGAAAGAGCTTAATCTCAGACAAATGAGGTGGTTAGAGTTACTCAAATATTATGACATGAGTATTCTTTATCAACCATGTAAGGCTAATGTTGTTGTTGATGCCTTGAGTAGATTGTCTATGGGTAGTACCACCCATTTTGAGGGAGATAAGAAATAGTTACCAAAAGAGGTGCATAGACTTGCATGTCTAGGAGTTCGACTAATGGATTCCACTGAAGGAGAAGTAGTGGTGATGAATGGGGTTGAATCATCATTAGTGTCAGAAGTAAAAGAGAAGCAAGACCAAGATCCTTTGTTGATTGAATTAAAGGCAAATATTCATAATAAAAAAGTATTGGCTTTTGGAACAAGGGGGAGACAGTGTTTAAGGTATCAAGGTAGATTGTGTGATTGATTTCAAGGGTAATTAGGATGATCACCTATCTCTCATTGAGTTTGCTTATAATAATAGTTACCACTCTAGCATCCATATGGCTCCTTACGAAGCTCCTTATGGGGGAGGATGCAGATCTCCTATTGGATGGTTTGAAGTTGGTGAAGCTGGGTTAATAAAATCGGACTTAGTTCGTCAAGCTATGGACAAAGTGGAAGTTATTCAAGAGAGATTGAAAACAGCCCAGAGTCGTTAGAAATCCTATAGTTATG
The DNA here is from genome assembly GCF_000226075.1 of Solanum tuberosum. Classification (NCBI taxonomy): domain Eukaryota; kingdom Viridiplantae; phylum Streptophyta; class Magnoliopsida; order Solanales; family Solanaceae; genus Solanum; species Solanum tuberosum. The sequence continues at coordinate 3,729,732 of NW_006238929.1, forward strand.
GTAGGAGAAGAGAGTTAGATTTTGAAGTAGATGATTGAGGTTACTTGAAAGTTTCACCCATGAAGGGTGTTATGAGGTTTGGTAAGAAGGGGAAGCTTAGTCCCCGTTATATTGGCCCTTACAGAATAACGAAAAGGGTAGGTAATGTAGCTTATGAGTTGGAGCTACCACAAGAGTTAGCCGCGGTTCATCCAGTATTTCATGTCTCCACGTTGAAGAAGTGCATGGGCGATCCTTCATTGATAATACCAACTAAAGATATTGGGATCAAAGATAGTTTATCTTATGAAGAGATTCCAGTTCAAATTCTAGATCGCCAAGTTCGCAAATTGAGAACAAAAGAGGTAGCATCAGTCAAAGTCCTTTGGAGGAACCAATTTGTTGAAGAAACTACTTGGGAAACTGAGGAGGATATGAAGAAGAGATATCCACATCTCCTCGAATTAGGAGAAGTTCCGAATTAAGGTACTAATCATTTCTTAGTAGTTATTTATAAGTTGGCATGTTGTTTCACATTTGCTTGTGGGTGTTTGAGCTGAATGTTGCATATTACACCATTAGCCTAGTAAGAGTAATCTCATTTGAGGACGAATATTCCCAAGGGAGAGATATTGTAACATGTCGCAATTTGAAATAACTAGGAAGAAGCTAAGAATTTGAAAGTCATTTTTGGGAAGAATGAAAATCTGAAAATTTTGTTAAGTTAGGAAAAAAGTGAGTTTTTGGTCAACTTCAAACGGCCATAACTTATAGCTCAGGATGAGTTAGGAGCACTTCCAGTTATGGTAGGAAATATCTTGGAATGATCTTTCCAACGCCATAGAGTTTGCGCGATTCCGAGTTTGTATGAGTAAGATATCCCCTTTGGAAGTTGGGCTGTTGGAATAAGGAAAGTTCAATCCGGATTTTTTAAAGGGTAGTTTGGTCTTTTCCTTGCCCAATTATTTTATTTCGATTTTGGTAATTAAGTTAGGGTCTAAACAGAATTATATCAGTTTATGCTTTTACCAAACTACGCTAGGGCTTGGAGAAGAAAGAAAAGAAGAGGAGAAAGGAGAAGAGAAGCAAAATTCGTCAAGATAGTCGAGTTTAGCTTGTGGATTTCATCGGGGCTGATCCCTACAAGGTATGTGAGATCACATAGCGTTGGGTTAGTTCACCCACGCACCAATCATGATTCAATTCAGCGAAATATATTTGATTTGAAAGTAAATATTTTGAGTTCTTGATGAAATTCGGTTGAATTCTTGTGGGTTGTTTTATTGAAGTTTCTTGGGGTTTGATTCATGTTTCCGGGTGTAATTTCGATTTGAATCTATCATATATTGAGGGTATAAATGATCCTAAGTATTTGGGAAAAGAGCCATCGAAGTTTAGAGGGTTTAGAGTTGAAAAGCGAGGAAGAAATTTTATCGGTCGAAATCTGGTAGTGTCTCCACGTCGCGGACCCATACCCCTGTTTTGGGAAAAGTTATTTTGCGTCGCGGAGCGGACACGGAGCATTCTGCCTAAAAATTTAATTCGCGACCTAAGATTGTTAATCACCTCCGCATCGCGAAGCAGTTCCCCATAATCGATTTTTGATCATTTTCTCATGTTTAGTTATCTAAAATCATTCCTAAACATCATGAGATCTTTCCTATCACAAATCACGATCTTTGAATCCATAAATTCAATTCAAGGAAAGTTAAGAGTCAAGTAAAGAGAAGTTCATAAAGTTTTCCAAAAGTCTTTAGCAAACGTTTTAACTTTGTTTTAAGACTTAAGTTTTGAGTTCAGTAAAGAGTAAAGTTGAAGTTCATTTCTTCAAAATTATATGGGGGCTATGTATTTCCAAAGGGTTTAAAATGTTTTCGCATTTAAACAAGAAAGGAAACCTCGATTTCCAAGGAGCCTTCGGGCTAGTTTTCAGAAATGAGTAATCGCTTTCTAAATGAAGCCTCAGGAAACTTTGATTTCCAAGATAGTTTTTGAGCACTATTCTCCAATCACAGAAAGAAGTATGTTTTTAAACATAAGAGCTAATACTATATTTTTGGGAGTATTATTGAGCACCGATATGAGGGAGAGTTCAGACAACTCACATCCCCCATAACCATGTAGCCAACATGGGTAGAAAAGGGTCTTACTTTTTAGATGATTCCTTTAGTGTTTTTTAGCTTAGACTAGTGGATCCACTTAGTGAGTTAGGTTCTATACCCCAACAAAGTATAGGAAGGTCCTTGGCAGCATAAGGTAAAATGTTGTATCATCACTATAACTCTTAAGTGATGGTTGTCGGTTAGAGAAACTCCCACAACAATATTTTGTATTTTTATATACAAACAGAGTTCATATTGCATCTTTGCATACATACAGAGTTATTATTGTATTTCTAAATACACAGAGTTGACATCATGTTTTAAACAACTTTTTCTTATATTGTACTTGTTTTTAAACTGCTTTATATTGAAATGAGTTCACTTATGTTGAGTTGAGTTGAACCAGGTAAATTCTTCAGTTCGTTTCAGATTCTTTTCAAGCTTAAGTTGTGCTTAGCATTCCAAATCGCACACTCGTACATTCAATGTACTGATGCCAGTTCGCCTGCATCGTCCTATGATGCTGATGCAGGTAACCAAGATCAGCATCCAGCGCATCGTTGATCCAGTTGAGCTTCAGAGTTGTTGGTGAGCCTCTTTGCATTCCGTAGGATCTCCCTTTTTCATTACTTTATTATTTTAGTTCATTAGGATGTCGTGGACCTCTTCCGACATCCATCTCAGTCGTTTTAGAGGCTTCATAGACAGTCAGTCAGATGCTAGTTCATTTGTCATCATTTTGTTATTGGCTTATGTTCAGATTTGAGTTGCCATTTTGGCTAAGTTAAATGTTTATTTTTAAAACATTATGAGTTCAGTTTGAGACAGTTGAGTTATTTAGCATATGAATCCTTTTCTTAATGCTTAAAGTCTTTCGCTGAGCAAGTAAGCCAGGCCAAGGGTTCGCTTGGGGCCAACAATGGTTCTCGAGTGCCGATCACGTCCACGGTGTAGGCTCAGGGCGTTACAATTATTTTGTTAAAAATATTTTTAAAACTATTTCAAATAAATATTGAGCTATATTTGTTGAGTATCATAATTCTTTATTTTTCCTTCCATTGTACTTCCGATGTCCAACAATAATTTCCCAGTATTGACATGTCACACACTTTAAGAAACAATAAATGATAGAGTTAATATTGCTATATTACTCTTTGAATATACTTATTAATGATTTGGAAAATGTATTAGATATTGAATGGTATTTAATATCAAGGGTAAAGTAGATACAAAAGTATAAATTATCTGTTGATTTCTGAAACTGAGCAAATATTATTGAACAACTATTTTTAACATAATGGATATAAACCTTGCCTCGAAAATGGTTATGGACAGTCCCATTGACTCCAAAAGGTACATATTTAAAACACTGAGAAATAATATATTTTTAATTATTTACTCCTCCGTCCAATAATAGTTGTCTACTATATTAAAAACAGTTGTCCAACAATACTTGTCCAATTTAGAAAATAAAGAGATAATTTATCTTTTGTGTGTATTTTACTCTTGCTATTAAATATTATTTATCATCTAACACATTTATCAAAACATTAAATTTAATAAAGTCAAAGAATAATATAATAATATTACCCATATTATTTGTTGTTTTCTTAAGGGGTCTGCCAAGTCAATAGTGAACAACTATTGTTGGACAAAGGGAATAGTAATTTTTTAATTTCAATTTTTTCGATATGTTTAACCATTTAAGACTATAAAATTGATATATTTGTCATATCTTAAAATTAAGACTATAATATTTAAAAGTCTTACGGAGAAAGTAAATGAAATCGAAATACTGATTGAAGGTGCAGGTCAAATTGAAATATAGGTATCCACTTACAATTATTCAAGTTTCATGTACTTTGTTTTCTAGTAATGTTCATATCCAAGTAGGGATAAGGAACAAGTACCCCTAGACTATGACCGAAATTCTAAAGATACACTTGAACTTATTTTCTTTTCGTATTTTTATGCACCTTTTGTGCTGACATGGCACCTTCAACCACCCAAGTTGGTTGTGTTTGTACACACTCGTCTGCCACGTGTGTAAATGTTATTTTTTATCTTATTTTATTTTATTTATAAGAAATTAATTTTTTAACATTTTGTTTTTTTAAAAAAATAAAAAATAAAAAATATTCTTATTTTCTTTATGTTGTAGCTAAATTAAGCTAATGCACTTTTTTTTTTACCTTGTATCGATTTTTTTTTTTTTTACCTTCATTCATAGATTTTTCTATTGATTTTATTTTCTTTGTCTTTCATTTTGATTTGATTTCAAATTTAGTCTTGTATTTAAAATGAGTTAATTTTGAATGAATATCAAAATAAGTGAAGAAAATCAATGAAAACATAAAAGAATTTAAAAGTTAAAATTAAAGGACACCTCTAAATTATTATTAAAAAAATACACATAATTTTTCAAAAAATATTTAAAAGTGAAAAGATAATAAATTAATTTTAAAAAAAAGATTAATGTTAAAAGAAATTAAAATAAATATTTTAAAAATAAATAAATATATATAAGTTGTAATATCAATAAATATGTGTACTAACTAATTATAAAATTCCGAATTAAAAAATTACATGTGTCAAATTTGTTGACTCATCACTTGCCTTCAAGAGAGTGTGCACACTCTCTATGCCATGTCATCATTTTTGGTGTATTTATTCCATTTTAAATTAGTTTAGGAAGTAATAGGACTCCAGTTAAGTTTAGTTATGTCTCTAGGATTTCGATCATAGTCTACGGGATATTTGTGTCTTATCCCTATCCAAGTACAACTTCAACTTTCACGTTATGTTTCTTTCAATTCAATAATTAACTTCAAATACTTTTTCTGTCAACTTCAACTCAGATATTGTGAGATATCGAGTACTTTTCTAAAAAAAATATATATATATATATATATATATATATATATCTAGATTTCAACAGCTTATTATTACTTTCAGTCTTCAGTTGAGAAAATGAAATTTATATAAGAAAAATAGCTAAAATGACGCTTATATTATAATCAAATTTGAAGTAACACACTCTTACTTTTCGTGAATTATATGACCTTAGACAAAAAAAAAGTACTAGTATCTTATACCAGAAGATGTAAGATCAGTAAATACTCATAAATGAAATGAACACAAATTAGATGGGTGAGAATTGAGAACCTTTTCATTGCCAGAAAACTATAAGTTTGTACACAAAACTGTTGCTATATTTTGCACTCTGCCCTATATTTACAAATGCTTCTGTCATCTGCTCAACTTCAAGTTAAAATAAAAGATCATTGGGAAGTTTTGGCATGTTTCACTGCGAGGAAACAGATGAATCATATGGGGTATTGGTTAGTATCTCTTCTACATATGCGTTAGGACAAATATCAATTGCAGTTATTGAGAGTAAACTCTTACTAGACTAATCAGACTTAGGGTGTGTTTGGTATGAAGGAAAACATTTTCCGGAAAATGTTTTCCAATTTTCTCATGTTTGGTTGGGTTAAATGTTTTGGAAAATATTTTCCAAATCAACTCATTTTCCTCAAATTTAAGAAAAATGACTTCCCTTCAAAGCTTAAGGAAAACATTTTCCAAAAAACTCTCTTCCAACTTCAAACTACAATTATTTTTTTGTTGAAAAAATCAATTTATTTTGTCCCTACCCTCAAACC
>NW_006238929.1:3735937-3840431 GCF_000226075.1 Solanum tuberosum
CCCCCCCACGCCCCAAAAAAAATTTAAGTTTGTTTTTTAAAAATATTTTCAATTTCAAAAAATTATTTTCTACCTTAGTAAAAATAAAAGATATTTCTAAAAAAAAAAAATCATTCATAAATCAAACACTAAAAATCTTTTTCCGAAAAATATTTTCTACTCACCAACCAAACATGAGAAAATAAGTCAAAAATCAACTTGTTTTCCAGGAAAACATTTTCTAGGAAAACATTTTCCTTCATACCAAACACACCCAGTATACTCGAGCATCATGTGCGGAGACCTGTATATGTTCACTACCGTCCAGTATAGGACTTCCTCCACTACGAGCTCACCCTCTTCTCTAGCAGCATATATATCCTCACAGATGGCAATAAATCTACGTGGAACCGAAATCACCCATTTTTTCTTTAAGTAGAAGTGTACGATTTTAATTACAGTGCTATTAATAATCAAACCATGACTTAGTATTACCTGTCACATGAAGGAAGATTTTCATATGGGATTCTCATTCTTAGGTCGGAGCACTACAGTCTGATGAAGCGACAAACTGCTAAAACAAATGTGATGTAGAGACTCTATATACTGAATTTGCTGAGAGTATCACCTAGCAAGCCCTCTGGAACGCATAAAAATTGTTATTGATCAACATAATACACTTAATTTCTCATTATACGTAAAAAATGATCCATTACTTACGCGGTGTTTCCTCTGATACAGTTATGGTCATAGGCCCTCTCAACCCTCCGAAGCCTTTTACATCCAGTGAGTCGATATCATGGAAGGACCACCACTCGGAGACTCCCCGATTTAAAATGATATCCGCGCTAACACCATTTGCCTATAAAAATCAGTTATTGGGACAAATATCTTTAGCTGGATACAACCAAGAATATGAAATGCATAAATTAACATGTTAACATGTTAAAAAATTGTTAAAATTTATCTACCTTCTGGTGACATGAAAATACAAATAACATATAAATATTCAGTTTAGTAAGACCATCTTACCTCCTCTTCAGTAGTCCTAACTTCCCCAGAACCAGTCACACGAATATATATAGGAAATTTTATTATATGCACAGAAGCTATTGGTGGAACCATTCAAAACTTTCTTAACTTCCCAAGGCTTTGCACAATCCACAGGATCAAGAGTTCTTTCGTATTTCACAACCTCCTTGTCTGTAGGCCTGTCCCTTTTAAGAACCCAATAAAATTTAACTTTCATATCTTTCAGAGACAGAATGAATCTTCTCTGAACCACATCCGGAACCAGCCACAGAGTATTTGCATCAGTTTGACAGCAGATAAGTTGGATATCATTTATATTGTATGCATGAAGATAGCCGTTGGGGTCAAGATTCAAATCATCATGGAGCTGATTAAATGGAATCATTTTACAAAGAGTAGTCTGATAGAGGGTTAACCTTCCTCCACTTCTTCTCTTTGATGCCAAGCTGAACCCTCACATAATTTACAGGATTTGCAATCTTAGTTGGATTATTGCTGCTGTACATCTGCACTGAAGAACAACTTCAATATTCTCAATTTATAAGATCACAACATAGAAAGGAAAAGTTGAATAAGCTGGGATGCCTGACCCCAAAAGTAACAACAAAATCTAACATATCAAGCTCTATAAGGTCAACATGAGTGACTCTATGAGAAACAAAAATAGGACAATTTCTATAAACTTTTTTAGCAGTAACAGAATAACCAACGAGAGTAGGGATTAGAAAGGATTTCTAGATCAACATCAAATCTCATGGACACAAAAGGAGTAACAAATGACAATGTAGCACCCTGATCAAGATAATCATACACATCAAAATGAAAGACTTTCAACATACCGGTCACAATATCTGGAGAATCCTCATGCAACTATCAAGACTGAAAAGCATAGAATCTATTCTGATGAGGATCACCTGATCCAAAACCACCAGCTAAGCTTGCCTACCATCCTTACCCTTGTTTGCTTGCAACGGACAATTCTTCACTTTGTGACCACTCTTTCCAAACCAAAGCAACCATCCATACCGGCTACAAATTTTTCATCATGCTTCTTGACATACCTCATGCAAGTCGATATAGAAGATCCACCACTATTTCCTCATTAAGGCTTAGGGTTAGACACCCTATATTTGTTGAACTTAGAGGTTGGAGCGTTGGAAGAACCTTGACCGGAAAACTTTTCCAAAATTGAGGACATCCATGTTCACCGGACCTAGAATGAGAAAAGACACCATCACTAGTCCTTTCCCTTGTCTTGAGTTTTTCCTCTTCAATTTGTTGGGAATGTATCATTAACCGGGAGATATCCATCTCCTTAATAAACATGGCGGTACAGCATTATTTAAACACCAGACAGAAACATACTTATCCTTGCTCTAAAGTCGACAACCATATTTGTTGCATACTTAGACAATTGAGTAAACTTCAAAGCATACTCTTTCACACTCATATTCCCTTGCTCATTTGACGAGGAAAGAAATGATCAAGAAAACGTTCTCTCTTCCTTCCATTGACTGAACAAAACTTGAGCAACACCCTTGAGTTGATAAGAGGCTAAGCCTTCTCCACTGTAGATAATCCCATAATTCCCTCTATCTTATATTTCTCATCAATGAACTCTTGAGGATCCTAATCAACCTTGGAACCATGGTTCTTCGATGGATTCATCCTAGTGAAGTTCCTTATCCTTTCCACCGTCATACCCACATATGGGTTCAAGATATCAATGGCCTATCTATTAGCTTGGGTTGTCATAGCTTGATCCAACACTTCGAAAGTGGCTTAGAATTTTAAATGAGTCACTTGCTTGGCCAAAGGATCAACATGAACTTGAGGAACCTCGGGCTCTACATTTTAATCCGCATTTCTTCTAACATGAGCTCTTCGAGGGGCCATATCCCAAAAAAGCACCTGACAAGATTTAGGAGAAGGATCTTTATAGAGATAAACTTTATGGAACGATTTTTGAGTAATGAAAGAAGTGAAGTTTCATAAATTTTTTGTAGCCTCCTATTCATAAATGTGGCGCTCTTCACACTCATGAAAAATACTCTACTCAATGCGGCTTGTCAGACATCTTAGGACCTTTTCTAAAATCTTGTGCTTAGAATACCAAGTTGTCACGACCCAAAGTACACCTTAGATGTGATATGACATATAAGACCCTAAGAGGAGCTATACAAGCCCCTGGACATACATATACACAAAATAATAGAAAAAAGTAGAGAATTTGATATAATGGAAGATTTTGACATAATAGCTGAAGTTTACTCATAGTCATGACAAGCCGATCTAATACATCAAAAGGAGTGGTCAAGACGTAACCCGTACACCATGTAAAACATCAAAAACCAAAAAATAAGAAAACAAAGTAAAGGTGACATTGTCCTCAAAATATGAAGTCTCATCAAGCCTTCAACGATCAAGCACTTGATCACTAGCCACGAGCGGGAGGGGGAGAAGTGTCAGACCCTACATTTAGAGACAACTTAGGCACAAGTATGCATTAGTACATGGAATGTGCTAAATATGAGAGTTATGCATAAGAACGTAAAACATGATCATAAAGAGACATAAAGGAAAACATGATATGCATGACAAAGCTAAAACATAGTAAAAACCTTTAAAGAAGAATCATAAATAATGAACATCGTCAATGCATCTTAAAATCATAATGAAACCTTTATAAAATCTTTGAAGTAATTTTAGCTCATATGATGGGATATTAGTTGTAACAAAAAATAGACCATGTGAACTATAACATGGAATACGATGTAACTCCCACATGGAGAAGCGATATTGTACTTGAAAAGGCAGAACTCCGTATCATGATTCATATGTTATTTGTTGATCCACTAGCTAGGTCATTTAAGAAAATCCTATGGGGGCATGTTGTTTGGAACTAGAGAATTCTACTAGAGACAACCCTATTTGAGCCTTCACCTCAAATTTCTCTCGGTGCTAAGTTCAATCCCAATGAATAGTAATTGTCATAAATATAACATAATACATGGAAAATGTAACACCTCATAGTGTAGTAGGTCAACTAGAGCTTGACGTGAGGGTTAGAGTCGTAGATTTAACTTCCCATACTTAGAATGAAGGATTTCGGGTTAGGACGTCAAGGTATGAATCCCCAAGGACCAACCAAGGGTCCTTGAAATGGACTCTAGCAAACCACCCACAAATCTGCCCCAAGGCAGTGCACCCACGAGGGGACCCACGCCCCATAAGGGGGTCTACGCCTCGTGGGTCAGGACCCCAAAAGTAGAGTTGCATACCACCACCCACGGAAGAGCAGCACGCCCCGTGGGTCCACCCACGGCCCGTTTGTGTGGTCTCGTGGGTGAGGCAGTGGGCTTATGGATCTTTTCGGAATGAATTAGTTATTAAGTGATGTAGTTTTACCCTAGTTTAGACCAACTATATAAAAACTTTAGACCCTGAATTAAGTCATCCAAATCATTATTTCTAAATCCCCAAAAGAAACCCAATTCCCTCCAAGAAATTCTCTCTCTAGAAGAAGAAGAAGAAGAAGAAGAAGAAGGGTCAAGCTAGGTCAAATTTCTCCAATCTTCCAAGCTTTGTGAGAGGTTTGTATCCAAGGTATGTTAGATTATCCATCCATGGATACTTCCATCTATGGAGTCCCCTAAAATTCCCCCAATTGTGAAGATGAAATCCCCAATTCAAGTTAGGGTTCCTTCCAATATTGTGGGTTAAGTTGAGTATGAATCCAATTGAGTGGATATTGATTGTTTATGATTGAATGTAATGAATCATGATATTATGATGATATTACATGTTTTCTATGGTTAACCCTAGTCTAATTGATGAAATTGAAGTAATGTGTGTTTGTGCCTTGTGAAGGGAAATTGAGGATTCATAGGTGATCTTCTAGAATTGATGACATGTATAGTAATTGTTCAAGAATAGAAACATGTAAACATGAATTGAATTAGATTAAAGTATATATGATGGATCATGACTAGTAATGATTGAAATTTAGCCTTTATGGTGAAATATGACTAGAATTGCTTAACAATGAAGCTTCTGACTAGAATATCATGTGATCTAGATATGTATGATGATTGTAACAAGTAAAATCTTTGAGAGTAGGGCTTGTAGTCATGAATGTTGACTTCTAGGGTTTTGAAGGTAAAACTAATAAGATGAATTATGTATGTTAAGGCTTTGAGAGTAAAGTCTATATGAGAATAGAAGATTAATGGATAGAATTATGGTGGAAGGCCTTTACCGACCTAATCTACCTTATGAATGATAGATTGTATGAAGTGATAGAATCACTTGAGTTATGATAGTATCCATGTCTGATGTAGTAATTCTAGACGTGTTGATTGATATGATCATTGACCCTTGAAAGGGTAAGATATGATATTATGCATGTTTTATGAAAGCTATGTACATGCCTTATGAACACTTTGAGAGTGAAGTGTCTATGATTATGATATGTTGTTGTGTTGTTGAAAGGATATTATCATATACACATGCGAATATGAAAAGGGTCTCTCACATAGAATGATTCTTGGTTGAAAGGTTTGCTCACCTAAAATGAATCTAAGTCCAAGGACTATGAAATGTGATGAGGTTGTGGTGATTCCCCCAAAGACGTTTATATGAGAGGAATGCAAGGTGAATTCCCTTATTCCTAGTTAGATAAACATGAGGTGATTACCCATGTCATGCTATGAGAAGTTTGTGGTGACTACCCTTAATAAATAACTTCTATAGTAAGGCAAGAGGTGAATACCTGTTAGCCTTTAAAGTGATATGAAGGTGAATACCTATAGCATATTAAAATGAACATGGAGGCGAATACCTATATAATATTATGATGGACATGGAGGCGATTACCTATGATCCTTATTAAGTGATGTGGAGGTGAATACCTACACTACACCCTAAAATGTATATGGAGGCGAATACCAATATCTTATTAAAATGAACATGGAGGCGAATACCTATGATTACTTAAAATGAACATAGAGGCGAATACCTATGGTTCCTTAATATGTATTATGTCATGAACAATGAACTGTATGGATTGTAGATTGACAGCCCTTCTATGATATGTATGACTTTAGGTGATTCCCCTTGTCCTTTATGATGAGCTAATTATGAGATCAAAGAGATGATCAATTTGCATGATGACTTAAAGTGATACTTAGTATGGGTGAGATTATGGGGTCTTGTCCATGCATTGCACACTTGAGGTTACCTAGAAAGTGTTTCTCTTATATGATGTATGCTTAGTTTGGATTGTTGATATAGTTGCCATCCTTGATATGTGGACTAAAGGTGAATATTCTCTTGGCTATGACAATTAAGATAAGGATGAGACCATAAGATGGTAAGTATGACTATGATGGCCAAAGGGGATACTTAGGATGGATATGATTATGGGGTCTTATCCATGCACTGCACAAGTATACTTAGAGGTTACTTATGAAGTGGTTCTCTTATGATATGAAGGTTTAAGTATTGACTATGTATATGGATTATGCTTTATGATGACTAATGCTTACATTATGTCTATGTTGGAGATTATGCTTATGACTTTGTTGTTATCTCTTATGCTTATAACTGATGTCTTATGTTGGCTAACACTTATGTTATGCTCTTATGATGTTATGCTAGCTATCATATTTAGTACATTATTGTACTAACACATACTCTTGCCTACATTCTTATCAAATGTAGGGTACGCCGATATTGAGTTTGATTCTCGTGGCTAGGTTTCTAGTAGAGCAAGGAGTTGAAGACTTGGTGAGTCCTCATAGCATCGAGGATGTGATCACCTTTTCTTTATGTCTTTTCTTTTATGTTTGAGACTATTGTATGGGCTGCATCCCAAAGTTTTATTCAAGTGGTTTTAGATGGTTTGAGACAAAGTATTAGACTTCCACTTTCTTTTATAAAGACTTTGATTGTATGGAAAAAGTTTTAAAATTTCCGCATCATATCTATTTACTTTATGTTATGATATGCTAAGTGGTTTGTGTTAGGCCTTTTAGGGTGTAGTACACCATGTTACATCTAGGGTGTACCCCTGGGTCGTGACACAAAAACACTATTAAATTACTAATCCATGCTTAAATCATTATAGAGTAGCTTCTTATATCATGAATCATACAGCTATGAGAAAACCTTTCACCAACTATGATTCCTTAATATGTGAGAACACCTTTCACAATTTCATTGATATTTATCTTAAAGCAACTTTTTGATCATAGAACATATTTTCATAAATCATCATTCATAAGTTCATAGCTTTCTTCATAAACTCATGTCGTCACAAATTCATAGTCAAAATCATCAATAATGCATGGGCCCATATGATATCAATTGGACAACATGTAATTGAATCAAATTATTCATAATAAGACTAAAGTAAAACAATTGAATCATGTCAATGAATACCCATGGAGAATTTGATGAAACCCTAATCAATTTTGATGAAATTGAATTTGGAGATTTGAGGTCTTTTGGGACTCAATGGGTGAATGGAACCCATTGATGAATTTCCACATACGTTGATGATCAAAGTCCAAAAGTACTGACGGAAAAAGGAGATTTGAACCTTGATCCCTAGATTTCTCCCTTGAAGCTTAAGATGATTTGGAGGGGGATGAACTTGGATGAGATTTTGGATGTTGAAAGAATGAAATGGTTAGACTAGATTTAGGAATATAAGGTTAGTTATATGAAGTACAATTAGGGTCAAAATGACATAGTATAGGCATTAAATACATTAGAAATGATGAAAATACCCTTAAGAATAACTACCGGATGGCTTCTACAGTTTGGACCTACAGTTTGTAGAAATTTCTAACGCCCGTACTGGTCAACTATAGAACCAACTTTAGAGACAAAATTCATTCAACTTCCCACTAGACCTTTCTACAGTCTGTCCTTCCTTCTACGGTCCATAGACCTCTTCCGAAAAACCCAATTAAGTCCAAAATTTCACTAAATCAAAGATTAGTTCTACGAGACAACTCTATGAGCCAAAAGACCAACTATGACCCATGAAACACTTCTCTAGACCCGAGGTTTGAAATCAAATCTCTAAATCCTTTCTACGAAGGCCATCTACGGTTCTTCTTAATTCCTATGTCTCATCCTGTCAAGTCATAGGTCACACATCAGAAACATTAAAGTCTAAAAATTTAACTCAACTACTACGATTGCCTTCTAATGGCCCGTAGGACTTCCTACGGTCCATAAACCGGACACGTACTTCACTACCTCAGTGCCAAAAATCTAGACTTCTCCTTTCAACTAGACGTTCCAATTTTTTAGGTGTTACAAAAGGGCTATGCAAACATCAAATCGGTGATCAACTGAGTTGTTTCGGTGAGCTAAGACAAGCCCACCAAAGATGATAGTGCAAAATGGTTCAAGGTCTGGTCTAAAAGGTAATTGGGACTTATTGGGTGATTCACCTAATCACCTTGGTGAGCTGAGACAACCTTGCCGAACATATCATTTAAGCCCAATGCAATTTTTTCAAAATTAAACATCAAAATGCAACACTACCCAACACCCAAGCAATTAAACATGTTACCCACATGCCTCATTACCCCTGAGTACTTAAATTTCCCCCAAATTATAACAAAGTACTATCAGATTGATGATTTGTCCTTAAAAAGAATGTCACACTATCTATCGTTGGGAAAATACAAGACAAATGGACAAAAATATGCTACTCATACTTCACCCAATCAATATTCAAATAAAACCCACTTAGTTTAACAATAAAATTTCAACTTTTAACATTCACAAAAAATACAAGCAATTATAGGCACAAAATTAACTATTTTAGTTCATGGGCAATCTTTAATCGACTACATTTAAGCAACCCACGTGATTCACATAGCACATTATCAAAATCAATAGCTAACCCAATCAATATGCATCAACAATAAGCAAAAATAACAAAAGTTGAACTCGAAAACAAATCTCAAATGAGTAAAGATCAGTGACCAAAGAGGAAGGAAGGGTTTGTGTCAAGAATCATGAGTAATAACACACTCCACTCAAGTAAATCAAAGAAAAAAAAGGCACAAACTAGTATTTAGGTTACGAGTCTAGAGTTTAGGAAGTGAAAAGTTTCAAAAAGATCAAAGGATGCCTTTCAAAAAGTGAAAAGACCCTTGGCCTTTTTCTGTCAGGCGCGTTCGATGGTTTGCAACTAACATTGTCAAATGTGTTCGGAGAATTGTCGAAGGAGAATAAGCTCACTGATGATGTCATTACTTAAAGCTACCCTAAGACGCGGACACGGGACTTAGGATCATGAGTGACCCTAACCTAACCCTGAGTTGGCATATCATAAGCAAACTTAATATTCTACAACAATTAAGACTGATGCGGAAGCTAGATCATGATAAACCTTAATAGAGGGGAATACCCAAACTGATCTAAATATATATGAACTATGAGTTTAATAAAAACTGAATGATCAAACTCAAAGACTAAAGCTAAATCTAACTATGTTTGAAAATAACCTCTAACTGACTAGAAGTGTTGGGACATGCCCCAGCTAAATCTAGCAAAACCTGAAACTAAAACTAAAAGCAAAGAAAGATAATCATGTCAATTGTCCTCAGAGAATGAGGACTCATCACTAATGCTGCTGAACTGAAGATCGGGATCCGATCTATGCTTGATTTAGAAGCTGAGAGCCTGAACCTACATCACGAGAAGATGTAGTACAGAGTATGCATCAGTAGTTGAAAGGTACTGAGCATGCATGATAGAGTAAAGATGAACAATAAAAATAACTGAACTAAAACATATATCTGAGCAATGCTAAGATAAGCATGATACTGTTAAGAATCAGTTAAGGGAAAAAATTCAGACGAAAGGTATAAGATAAGCAAGCAAATGCTTTTGTTGTTCGTAGCATGATAAATAAAGTATTGATCGCCTCTTCATCAAGAGTGAGGTTTCTATGGAGGTTTGGAACCATTTTGATCGCCTTTTCAATATAAGATCCTTCCAAACGGATTCCATTAAGTCCCGACGGTTTAACAGAACATGAACTAACTGAATGTAATGACCAAGTTTATAACATGCTGAAACTGAAATCTGACTGTAACTGATAACATGGTCAATGCAACAGAATCTAACTGAAAGGGAGCTACTAATAACCGACCTAAAACCACATGAGCTAAATGTGGAGTCCGATGTATACGTACCATCGAGAGGAACCAATATAACCTGCCAGAGGTATAGAGGCATGACTGGCGTGATCACTAAAATGATGCCCACAGAGGGGACTTACAACCTACGGGGAACATAGTTCTAGGACTTAAGGGTGACTGAACCTAGTCCACTCCATATTAAGCTAACTCTCAACTGATTATGTAATTAACACATTATGACTTAGTTTCGGTAATATTGGATAGCTCAAAATACTGACAAGCTAATTGAAAATGCAACATTAATGTGCTGATAATGAAACATTCAAATCCGAGGCATGTATATCTGAAATATCTGAACTAGCATGTGTAATTCATGAACTAAAAGAACTACTTGGCCAGGGTTCTAAGTTTATGAAAGAATCTATGTAAGACAATACTAAAATCATGATAATCTGATTAGGAACATTAAGGTAACTAATTCACAATGATCTGCTAAAATTCTAGAAACCCTAGGTTTAGATAATATTAAGGGAATCAAGAATTTGACTGAATTCTAGGGACCTAATGGGTGAAAGGAATCCACTAGTGAAATCCTACATACATGGTGACGAACTCCATGGAGAAATCTTTCAATTTCGAGGCTGGAATGGACGAAACCTTGCTGCGTTCTTGGAGAGGCGTTTGGTCGACTCTTTCTCCTTCTGCGTTCTAAGTTTTCTAAATTTTTGATGAATGATTTGCTTAGGGTAGATTCTAATTGAGTTACTAGGCTAAAACTGACCAAAATTACGTAGTTTATAGGTTCAACGCATAGGGAAAACACCCAACGACACCTGACTTAACTGCTGTCAGGACCACCGATGGAAATGACCGACGGTCTATGGACTGACCCACGGTCCGTGCTGGTCAACCATCGACGGGGGACTGGAACTTGAAAAAATGGGGGTCTGACCTACGGCTCTGGACCACGGACTGTGATCTGACCTACAGTTCGTAGGTCTAGACTTAGTTGGATTTTCTGAGGTTCTGGGGAGGGAGTTGCATGTGGCCATCCACAGACCCCACCTACGGTCCGTGGGTCACCCTACGGTCCGTAGGTGGCATCGTTGGTGGCACCTGCAACTTCTGAGATTCTACATTTTTGGTCTATCTAGGATATGGGGTGTTACATTATGTTCCTCTAGGGAAAATTCATCCTCGAATGAAGTCTAAACTAGCTAGAGGTATAGGGAAAGAGCTGCATGCCCAGCCACTAATTTCTAGAAACTGATTTCTGACTGAACTAAGTTCCAAGGACATGCAAATACACTGAAAATGCAAGTACAAACTGAAGAAACATGATACTAAGACTGAATCTGCACATGAATGATTGAAAAACTGAAGAGAAACTATTACCTCAAGTTGGAATGGAATCGGAATGAAAGAGATAAGGATACACGGCATTCATGGCTGCCTCTGCTTCCCAAGTAGCTCCCTCTACGGACTGACTCCTCCACAAAACCTTAACTGAAGAGACTTCCTTGTTTCTCAATCTTTGAACCTGAGGATAAAGAATCTCAACTAGTACCTCTTCATAATTGAGACTATCCTTCACAACCACACTTTCTTAAGGTATAATAGATGCTGGATCACCCATACACTTCTTCAACAATGAAATGTGAAAGAACGGATGCACTGCTTCTAATTCTGCTGGCAACTCTAACTCATAAGCCACTTTACCAACTCTTTTCAAGATCTTGTAATGTACTACATATCAGGGACTGAGCTTCCATTTCTTGCCAAATCTCATCACCCCTTTCATAGGTGATACTTTCAGGTAAACCCAATCATCAACTTGGAACTCCAAGTCCCTTCTCCTTTTATCTGCATAGGACTTCTGGCGACTCTGGGCTGTCTTAAATCTATCCCTGATGAGTTGAACTTTTTCCATAGCATCATAAACCAAATCTAGCCCAGTTAAGGCTGCTTCACCTGTTTCAAACCAACCAACTGGAGATCTACATCTACGCTCATATAATGCCTCATAATGTCACTCCCCGAAACTACCACTGAGACACGGACATGGGACCTAGGACCACAACTGATCCCCAACTAACCCTGCTGGCATGATCATGAGCATACTAAAGATAAATTGAATAATAAACTGATGTGGAAGCTATAATCATAAATAAAATGAAAAAAATAGGGAATACCCATATACTATAACTAAGATATATGAAAACTGATGAGTTTAATACAAAGAAGATATTAACTCAATTCTAAGTTGAATCTAACTATGTCTGAAATAAGCCTCTAAACTGACTAGAAATGTTGGGACATGCCCCAACTAGATCTAGCAAAACTGAAACTAAAGGACTACAAGAACTAAAAAGATAAACATGTCACTGGCCTTGAAGAATGAGGATTCACCACTGATGCTGCTGAACTGACGATCGGGAAGTGATCTAAGCGTGATCTGGATGCTGAGAACTTGAACTTACATCACGAGAAGATGTAGCACAGAGTATATGTCAGTACTTGAAAGATACTGAGCATGCATGATAGAATAAAGCTGAAATAACATATAACTGAACAAATCAAATAAGCAATGATATAATCTGAACATGATATAGATATTGAATGCTGAGCTAACTGAATGCAATGACCAAATTTATAACTTGTTGAGACTGAATACTGACTTTACTGAAATGTTGCCAATGCAATGGATTCTGATTGAATTGTGGGAGCTACTAATAACCGATAATAAATCCATATGAGCTAAATGTGGAGTCCGATGTATATGCCCCATCGAGAGGACCCAATATACCTGGCCAAAGGTATGGAGGCATGCTGGCGTGATCACTGAAATGATGCCCACAAAGGGGACTTACAACCTACGTGGCTAGTAATTCTAGGACTATATAGGTACGCTGAACCCTAGTCCAACTCGGTATTATGCTACTCCCAATAGATTAAGTGATTAACACATTATGACTGAATTTCTGTATTATACTGGATAGCTCAAACTGATATGCAAACTGAGAATGCACAATAATATACTGATAGACACATTCAAAACTGAGGCATGTATATATGAAATTACTGAAATATCTGACCTAGAATGTGTAATTCAAGAACTAAAGAAATACATAGCTAGGGCTCTGAAATTCATGCAGGAAACGACATAATAACATGATAATCTGATTTGGAACTTGTAATTAACTAATTCATGATAATCTGCTAAAGTTCTAGAAACCCTAGGTCTAGTCACGATAAGGGAATCAAGAATCTGACCGAAATCTAAGGATCCAATGGATGAAAGGAATCTAGTAGTGAAATCCCATATACCTGGTGACGAATTCCACGGAGAAATCTTTAGATTTCGGTGATGGAACTGATGGAACTTTGCTGCGTTCTTGAACTAGGGTTCTTGACTTTTCTTCTCCTCTTATGCTCTAATTTTTCTAATTTTGATTAATGATTTAAGACTTAGGTAAGTTCTAGTTATGTTTCTAGGCTTAAACTGACTAAAACCTCATAATTTAGGGTCTATACGACGTAGTTTAGGGGTCCAACGCATAAGGAAAAGGCCGAAAGACCCCTGACTTAAAATCTGCTGAAGCGACATGTCCTATCAGTTTATCGATGGATCCACGATCCGTCCTATGAGTTTATCGATGACTTTAGAGACCATGTTCTGAGGGTCTCAACCTACGGACTGATCGATGATCCGTCGATGGATACATGATCCGCCATGTCAGTCCGAGTTTGACTTTAGAGACCAGGTTCTGAGGGCCTCAACCTATTGACTTGGATCCCTGATCCGTCAAGTCAGTCTGTGGGTCATGCCTTAGATTGCTTTTGTTTAAATTTCTAGGGATGGTTGCAAATGCGAACCACAGACCATCAACACGGGCCGTGGGTCATCCTACGGTCCGTGGGTGGCAACCGTGGGTTGCAGCTGCAACTTCTGGAAATCTACATTAAGTTATGTTTTTGGATATGGGGTGTTACATTATCTCCCCCTTGGGAACATTCATCCTCGAATGAAGACTAAACTAGCTGAATAGAGAGGGCAAGAGCTACAAACCCTACTACTAAGCACTGGAAACTAATTTTCTGACTGAACTGAGTTCCAAGAACATGCAAATACACTGAAAATGCAAGTACTAACTGAAGGAACATAATACTAAGACTGAATATGTGCAAGAATGACTGAAAATACTGATGAGGAACTATTACCTCAAGCTAGAGTGGGATCGAAAGGGAAAGAGTTGAGGGTACTATGACTTCATGGCTGCTTCCGCTTCCCAAGTAGCTCCCTCTACGGACTGACTCCTCCACAAAACCTTGACTGAAGTGACTTCTTTGTTTCTCAACCTTCTAACTTGACGATCAAGAATCACAACCGGTACATCCTCATAAGAAAGACTATCTTTCACGGCCACACTCTCTAATGGCACTACAGATGCTGGATCACGCACATACTTCTTCAATAGTGAAATGTGGAAGACTTGATACACTGCTGCCAAATCTGCTGGCAACTCTAACTCATAAGCCACTTTATCAATCCTTTTCAAGAACCGGTAAGGGTCTACATATCTGGGACTGAGCTTCCCTTTCTTTCCAAACCTCATCACCCCCTTCATAGGTGACACCTTCAGGAAAACCCAATCATCAACTTGGAACTCTAGTTCCCTTCTCCTTACATCTGCATAAGACTCCTGGCGACTCTGGACTGTCTTAAGTCTATCTCTAATGAGTTGCACTTTCTCCGTAACATAATGGACTGAATATGGCCCTATCAAGGCTGCTTCACCTACTTCAAACCAGCCCACAGGAGATCTACATCTACGCGCATACAATGCCTCATAAAGGGCCATCTGAATGCTGGAATAGTAACTATTGTTGTAGGCAAACTCAATAAGAGGAATGTGATAATCCAACTACCCTTGAAGTCGATCACACAAGCTCTCAACATGTCCTCTAAGGTCTGAATGGTACACTCTGCCTGACCATCCGTCTGTGGATGAAATGCTATTCTAAGGTTAACCTGAGTACCAAAACCCTTCTAAAATGACTTCCAGAAATGAGAGGTAAACTGAGGGCCTCTATTTGAGATGATAGACAAAGGAACCCCATAAAACCTCACAATCTCATTAATGTAAAGCTTGGTGTAATCCTCCGCCGAATCTGTAGTCTTGACTACCAAAAAGTGAGAAGACTTAGTAACTCTATCAACAATCACCCAAATGAAGTCATGATGTCTGAGAGTACGAGGTAAACCTGTGATGAAGTCTATGTTGATCACTCACTTCCAAGTAGGAATGTCAATCTCTTGAGACTTACCTCCTAGTTTCTGATGTTCTACCTTGACTTGCTGGCAATTGGGGCACTTAGCCACAAAGTCTGCTATATCTCTTTTCATACCATTCCACCAATAGACTTCCCGCAGATCGCGGTACATCTTTGTGGCACCTAAATGAATAGAATATCTGGAGTTATGGGCCTCTGCAAGAATATGTTGTCTCAACTCGCCCACATTAGGGACACATAATCGACCCTGGTAGCGAAGCACACCATCTTTCCCTTGGGAGAAAACCTCAACTCTCTGTTGGTGGACTTCACCCTTGAGTTCAAGTAATATCGGATCGCTATCTTGCTTTTCCTTAACTTCCACTACCAAAGAAGATTCTGCCCCATTTTGAACCATTACACCACCATCTGATATGCTCATAAGACGAACTCCTAGGCGAGCAAGTCTGTGAACATCCTTTTCTAGTTCTCTTATTTCTTTCTCAACATGTGATACACTACTCATGGATAATCTGCTAAGAGCATTTGCTACTACATTCGCCTTACTCGGATGGTAATGCACGCTCATATCATAATCTTTGAGGAACTCAAGCCACCTTCTCTGGCGAAGATTCAACTCTTTCTGGGTGAATACATACTGGAGGCTTTTATAGTCTTTGAACACATCTACATGAACACCATAGAAGAAGTGTCTCCAAATCTTAAGTGCAAACACCATTGTTGCAAGCTCGAGGTCATGAGACGGATAATTCTTCTCATGTACCTTAAGCTGTCTAGAAGCATAAGCTATAACCTTACCTCGCTGAATCAGGACACAACCTAGGTCAACCCTGGATGAATCACAATAGATCACATAACCATCTAAACCCTCTGGTAGAGTCAAGACAGGAGCTGTAGTCAACCTAAATTTCAATTCTGCGAAGCTTTTCTCACAATCATCTCACCATCAAAACTTGACCATCTTCTTAGTCAACCTAGTCAATGGTGAGGCTATGGATGAAAATCCTTCCATGAACCGTCTGTAATAGCCCGCTAGACCCAAGAAACTTCTGATTTCTATAGCAGAGGTAGGTCAGGGCCATTGTTTCACTACTTCTATCTTTTGGGAATCTAATCGAATTCCTTCACTAGACACAATATACTCAAGGAAGGCAACTGATTGTAACCAAAACTTACACTAGTTAAATTTTGCAAATAACTGGCGATATTTGAGAGTTTGCAGAACAACTCTCAAATGACTCGCATGTTCTTCCTTATTCCTAGAGTAAATGAGGATATCATCAATAAAGACGATAACGAATAAGTCCAAGTACTGCTTGAACACTCTGTTCATCAAATCCATGAAAGCTGCAGGAGAATTGGTTAGTCCAAATGACATGACTACAAGTTCATAATTACCATACCGAATTCCGAAGGCTGTCTTCGGAATGTCACTATCTCTGACTCTAAGCTAATGATAAACTAATCTGAGGTCTATCTTTGAGAAATGACTAGCACCCTGAAGTTGGTCGAACAAGTCATCAATCCTGGGGATAGGATACTTATTCTTGATTGTGACCTTGTTCAACTGCCTATAGTCAATGCACATTCTGTTGATTGTGACCTTGTTCAACTGTCTATAGTCAATGCACATTCTGAGAGAACCATCTTTCTTCTTTACAAACAACACTGGTGCACCATATGGTGAAATACTAGGTCTGATGAAGCCCTTATCTAGAAGGTCTTTCAACTGCTCTTTAAATTCCTTAAGCTCAACTGGATCCATTATGTAAGGAGGAATAGAGATAGCCTGGGTATCTGGAAGGAGATCAATTCCAAAGTCGATTTCTCTATCGGGAGGAACTTCAGGAAGATTTTCTGGAAACTCATTAACCACATGAATTGACTCAAGAGTTGGGGTTTCAGAGATTGAATCCTTAACCCGAACTAGATGATAGAGATAACCCTTGAAAATCATCTTTCTGGCCTTAAGGTAAGAAATGAATCGACCCGTAGGCGCTAAGCTACTACCCTTCCATTCTACAATTAGTTCATTTGGAAACTGAAAACGAACAACCCTAGTTCTATAATTGACTGAGGCATAACAGGAATGTAACCAATCCATGCCTAGAATTATATCGAAGTCTACCATTTCTAACTGTACAAGATCTGCTGAGGTGACTTTCTGGAAGACTATGACAGGGCAATTTCTGTATACCCGTCTAGCTATAACTGGGTCACCGACTGGAGTAGAGACTGAGAAAGGTTCTGGGAGAGTTTCTAGACTAACACTGAATTTGACCGCTGTAAAAGGAGCTACAAATGACAAAGTAGCCCCTAGATCTAACAATGCATAAACATTAGGATCAAAGACTCGTAACGTACCAGTGACTACGTCAGGAGAATCTTCTTGATCCTGGGGAGCCTGAAGAGCATACAACCTATTCTGGCACTATCCGCCACCTATACCAGATGAGTTACCCTGCTGAGTCGGGCGACCTGCTGGTGCTGCTGAAGTTATAGACTAAGCTCTACCATTATTACCTCTTTGACCCTGCCTAGAAAGACAATCCCCCATCCTGTGACCAGACTGACCACACCCAAAACATCCTTCTTTTCCTGCAAGACACTCGCCTGGATGGTTCTTACCACATTTAGGGTAAGTTGGTTAGGTTTTGGTGCCTGAAATACTACCTTGAGACATAGTGCCTGATGCTCTACCTTTCTGATTATTCCGAAACTTTGACGATGAAACATTGGCTGATGAAGGTCCTGGAGTCGAAGACTTCTGCAGAAACTGCGAGCAATTTCCACCACCCAATTTCTGTTAGGAATACTCATAGTTGCCTGTTCTTGCTTTCTTACTCTCCTTAGCCTGTTCCCTAAGCTTATCACCCTCAACCTGCTGAGTGTGAGTCATGAGCCTAGAGATGTTCATGTCTCCCAACAACATAGCATTCTTGCACTCTATCTTCACTAAGTCTGACGCTCCATACATAAATTTATTCATCTGTTCCTTGGAATCAGCAACCATGTGAGGACCATACTTGGATAGCTGGTTAAACTTGAGCCCATACTCTTGGACCGTCATGTTACCCTGCCTTAAGTTCATAAATTCTTGGGGCCTTGCTTCTCTTAACTCTATGGGGAAAAACCTGTCCAAAAAGCTTTTGCTGAAACAATCCTAAGTAATAGGAGTTGCATTTACACCCCTGTTCTCCTTCCACTGAGTATACCAGATATGAGCTACATCTTTCAGTTGATACGATACTAACTCAACCAGATCATTCCCAGTTACCTGCATCACTTCAAAGATCTTCATGACCTGTGAGCTACATCTTTCAGTTGATACGATACTAACTCAACCAGATCATTCCCAGTTACCTGCATCACTTCAAAGATCTTCATGACCTGATCAATGAAGTTTTGGGGATCTTTTCCAACTTGTGATCCTAAGAACTCTGGCGGATTCTTCCTAACACAGTCTCACACTCTAGTTGCAGCTGACCCAACATTGGCATTTATCTGAACTAGAACCCGCTGATTGTTCTGGTTGGCCAAACTCTGAGCCAATATATGAATGGCGTTCGTGAATTCTTCATTAGAAACTTCCTGATCTGGGACTGGAGGAGCTGCGTTTGCATTCCTGGCGTTAGCTCTACGGGGAAGCATGATCACTGAAACGTAGAACGTCGAGTTAGAATAGAATTAGCTCATACCCTATGCAAGACTAGAGGAACTATGTTAGCATTCCTGGCATTCACATTCCTAGTGTTAGCTCTACGGGGAGGCATGATCTTAAGCGCATAACGACGGATTAGAAAGGAGATCATACCAAGGCATGATAAGAGTAACAAAGAAAGTGCAGTTTTCCTAAAACACTTCATAGCCTCCCTCTCATTAGATGTGGTGCACTTCACACCCATGAAAAGAACTCTACTTAATGCGGCTTTTCATACATCGTAGGACTCTTAAACCTAATGCTCTGATACCAAGTTTGTGACGCATTGAGACTACCCCTGAGACGCAGACAAGGGACCTTGAATCACAAGTGATCCCAAGCTAACCCTGCTGGCATGATCATTAGCATACTAAAGATAAGTTGGATAATAAACTAATGCGGAAGCTATAATCCTAAATAAAATGAAAAAATTGGGGAATACCCATATACTATAACTGAGATATATGAAAACTGATAAGTTTAATACAAAGAGTATATTAACTCAATTCTAAGCTGAATCTAACTATGTTTGAAATAAGCCTCTAAACTGACTAGAAATGTTGGGACATGCCCCAACTAGATCTAGCAAAACTGAAACTAAAGGACTAGAAGTACTAAAAAGATAAACATGTCACTGGTCCTTGAAGAATGAGGATTCACCACTGATGCTGCTGAACTGACGATCGGGAAGTGATCTAAGCGTGATCTGGATGCTGAGAACCTGAACCTACATCACGAGAAGATGTAGCACAGAGAATGCGTCAGTACTTGAAAGGTAATGAGCATGCAGGATATAATATAGCTGAAATAATATATAACTGAATAAAGCAAATAAGCAATGATATAATCTGAACATGATATAGATACTGAATGCTAAGCTAAATGAATGCAATGACCAAATTTATAACATCCTGAATATTAACTGTACTGAAATGTGGTCAATGCAATCGAGTCTGACTGAACTATGGGAGCTACTAATAACTGATAATAAAAACACATGAGCTAAATGTGGAGTCCGATATATACACCCCATCGATAAGACCCAACATACCTGGCCAAATTAAGTTATAGAGGCATGCTGGCATGATCACTGAAATGATGCCCAAAGAGGGGACTAAGAACCTACGTTGCTAGTAGTTCTGGGACTATATGGGTACGCTGAACCCTAGTCCAACTTGGTATTATGCTACTCCCAATTGATTAAGTGATTAACACATTATGGTAGAATTTCTGTATTATACTGGATAGCGCAAACTGACATGCAAACTGAGATTGAGCAATAATATACTGATAAAGACACATTCAAAACTAAGGCATGTATATCTGAAATAACTGAAATATCTGACCTAGCATGTGTAATTCAAGAACTAAATAAATACATAGCTAGGGTTCTGAAATTCATGCAAGAAATGACATAATAATATGATTTGGAACATGTAATTAACTAATTCATGATAATCTGTTAAAGTTCTAGAAACCCTAGGTCTAGTCATGATAAGGGAATCAAGAATCTGATTGAAATCTGGGGACCCAATGGGTGAAAGAAATCTAGTAGTGAAATCCCATATACCTGGTGACTAATTCCACAGAGAAATCTTTAGATTTCAGGGCTGGAACTGATGGAACCTTGTTGCGTTCTTCAACTAGGGTTCTTGACTTCTCTTCTCCTCTTACGTTCTAATTTTTCTAGCTTTTGGTTAATGATTTGACTTAGGTAAGTTCTAGTTATGCTTCTAGGATTAAACTTACTAAAACCTCATAATTTAGGGTCTAGATGACATAGTTTAGGGGTCCAACGCATAAGGAAAGGACCAAAAGACTCCTGACTTAAAATCTGCTTAAACGACCTACAGACTGATCGACGATCCGTCGATGGATCCACGATTCATCCTGTCAGTCCATCGATGACTTCAGAGACCACATTCTGAGGGTCTCTACCTACGAACTGATCGACGATCCATCGATGGATTCATGATCCATCATGTCAGTCCGTCGATCGACTTTAGAGACCATGTTCTGAGGGCCTCGACCTACGGACTGATCGATGATCCATCGATGGATCCACGATCCGTCAAGTCAGTCTGTGGGTCATGCCTTAGAATGGTTTTTGTCTGAATTTCTGGGGATAGTTGTAGATGCGAACCATGGACCACCAGCACGGGCCATCGGTCATCCTACTGTCCGTGGATGGCAACTGTGTGTTGCACCCGCAACCTCTGGAAATATGCATTAAGTTCTATTTTCGGATACGGGGTGTTACACATAAGGGGACATCTGAATACTAGAATGGTAGCTATTATTTTGGGCGAACTCTATAAGAAGAAGGCGATCATCCCAACTAACCTTGAAGTCGATCACACAAGCTCTCAACATTTCCTCCAAGGTCTGAATGGTATGCTCTGCCTGACCATCCATCTGCGAATGAAATGCTGTGCTAAGATTAACCTGGGTACCAAGACCTTGTTAACCTGAGTACCAAGACCTTTCTGAAATGACTTCCAGAAATGAGAGGTAAACTGAGGACCTCTTTCTAAGATGACAGACAAAGGAACTCCATGCAACCTGACTATCTCATTAATGTAAAGTTTGGCGTAGTCCTCTGCCGAATCTGTTGTCTTGAAGCCAAAAAGCACGCAGCATTAGTAGCTCTGTCAACTGTCACCCAAATGGAGTCATGTTGTCTGCGAGTACGAGGTAATCCTGTAATGAAGTCCATGTTGATCACTTCCCACTTCTATGTAGGAATGTTGATCTCTTGAGTCATACCCCCTGGTTTCTGATGTTCTACCTTCACTTGCTGGCAATTAGGGCATTTAGCCACAAAATCTGCTATATCCCTCTTCATGCCCTTACACCAAAAAATTCCCGTAGATCACGGTACATCTTAGTGGTGCCTGGATGAATAGAATACGTAGAATTTTGGGCTTCTGCAAGAATCTGCTGTCTCAATTCACCCACCTTAGGAACATATAGTCGGCCTTGATAGCGAAGCACACCATGTCCTCATTGGTAGAGAACGTCAACCCTCTGCTGATGAATTGTACCCTTCAGTTGAAGCAATGTAGGATCACTGTCTTGTGTTTCTTTAACCCCTGCTACCAATGAAGATTCTGACCCATTCTGAACTATTACACCACCATCTGATATACTCATAAGACGAACTCCCAAGCAAGCAAGCCTGTGAACATCCTTTTCTACTTCTTTTCTTCCTTCCTCAACATGTGCTTCATTACCCATAGATAGTCTTCTAAGAGTATTTGCTACTACATAGCCCTTATCAGGATGGTAATGCACACTCATATCATAATCCTTGAGAAACTCAAGCCATCTCCTCTAGCGAAGATTCAACTCTTTCTGGGTGAACACGTACTAAAGGCTATTATGGTCTGTGAACACCATACAAGTAATATCTCCAAATCTTAAGTACAAACACCACTTCTGCAAGCTCGAGTTCATGAGTCAAATAATTCTTCTCATGCACCTTAAGCTGTCTAGAAGCATATGCTATAACCTTACCTTACTGCATCAATACACAACCTAGGCTGACTCTGGATGCATCACAATAGATCACATAACCGTCTGAACCCTCTAGTAGAGTTAAAACAAGAGTTGTAGTCAACCTAGTTTTTAGTTCTACGAAACTCTTCTAACAATCATCTGACCACTGAAACTTGACCTTTTTCTGAGTTAACTTAGTCAATGGAGAAGCTATAGATGAAAATCCTTCCACCAACCTTTTGTAATAACCTACTAAACCCAAGAACCTTCTGATATCTGTAGGAGAGGTAGGTTTGGGCCATTTTTTCACCACTTCTATTTTCTGAGATTCCACTCGTATTCCATCGCTAAATACTATATGCACAAGGGAAGCAACTGATTGCAACCAAAACTCACATTTGCTAAACTTAGCAAACAAATGGTGATCTTTGAGAGTTTCCAGAACAACCCTCAAATGATTCACATGTACTTTCTCATTCCTAGAGTAAATGAGGATATCATCAATAAAGACGGTAACAAACAAGTTCCAATACTGCTTGAACACCCTGTTCATCAAATCTATGAAAGCTACAAGAGCATTGGTTAGTTCAAATCACATAACTACAAATTCATAATGACCATACCGAGTTCTAATGGTTGTTTTCGGAATGTCACTATCTCTGACTCTGAGGTGATGATAACCAGATTTGAGGTCTATTTTCAAAAAATTACTAGCACCCTAAAGTTGGTCAAACAAATCATCAATCCTGGGAATAGGGTACTTATTCTTGATTCTGACTTTGTTCAACTGCTGATAGTCAATGCACATTCTAAGAGACCCATCTTTCTTTTTCATGAATAACACTAGTACACCCCATGGGGAAATACTGGTATGATGAAGCCCTTATCTAGAAGGTCTTTCAACTGCTCTTTCAATTCCTTAAACTCAGCTGGAGCGATTCTGTAAGGAGGAATAGAAATAGGCTGGGTATCTGGAAGGAGATTAATTCCAAAGTACATTTCCCTTTTGGGAGGAACTCCGGGAACATTTTCTGGAAACACTTCTGGGAACTTATTAACTACAGGAACTAACTCAAGAGCTGGGGTTCCTTAACCCGAACTAGATGATAGATATACCCCTTGGAAATCATCTTTCTAGCCTTAAGGTGAGAAATGAATTTACCCATAGGCGCTAAGATACTACCCTTCCATTCTAAGATTGGTTCGTCTGGAAACTAAAAATGAACAATCCTAGTTCTACAATCGATTGAGGCATACCAGGAATGTAACCAATCCATGCCTAGAATTTTATCCAAATTTACCATTTCTAACTCTACAAGATCTGCTAAGGTGACTTTCTGAGAGACTGTGACAAGGAAGTTTCTGTCTACCCGTCTAGCTATAACTGGGCCACCGACTGGGTAGAGACTGAGAAGGGTTCTGAGAGAGTTTCTGGACTAACATCGAATTTGACTTTTATATAAAGAGTTACAAAGGAAAGAGTATCCCCTGGATCTAACAATCGGCTAAGGTGACTTTCTGAGAGACTGTGACAGGAAGTTTCTGTATACCCGTCCTAGCTATAACTGGGTCACCGACTGGTAGAGACTGAGAAGGGTTCTGAGAGAGTTTCTGGACTAACATCAAATTTGACTTCTATATAAGGAGTTACAAAGGAAAGAGTAGCCCCTGGATCTAACAAACCAGAAACATCAAGTTAAAGACTCATAACTTACCAGTGACCACATCAAGAGAATCTTCCTGATCTTGGTGAGCCTGAAGAGCATACAACCTGTTTTGGCACTGACCGCCACTTGTACCAGATGAGTTACCCTGCTGAGTCGGGTGACTTGCTGGTGTTGTTGAAGTTGTGGACTGAGCTCTACCATAATTACCTTCTTGACCCCATTTAGAAGAAGGAAAATCTCTCAACCAGTGACCAGACTAACCACACCCAAAGCATCATTCCTTTCCTGCAAGACACTCGCTCGGATTGTTCTAACCACACTTTGGAAAAGTTGGGTAGGTTCTGGTACCCGAAACACTCCCCTGAGACTTAGAGCATGATGCCCTACCTTTCTGATCCTGTCAAAACCTGGAGGATGGAGAACTAGCTGATGAAGGGGCTGGGGCTGAAGACTTTTGCTAAACCTGCGAGTGATTTCCACCACCCGATTTCTGTTGAGAATACTCATAGTTGCCTGTCCTAGCCTTTTTGTTCTCCTTACACTGTTCCCTAAGATTATCTCCTTCAATATGCTGAGCATGAGTCATGAGCCTAGACATGTTCATATTTTCTAGCAACATAGCATTTCTACACTATGTTTTTACTAAGTCTAACACTCCATATAGAAACTTGTTCATTTGTGCCATGGTATCGGAAACCATGTGAGAAGCATACATGGAGAGTTAGGTGAACTTTAGTCCATACTCTTGGACTGACATGCTACCTTGCCTCAAATTCATGAACTCTTGAGGTTTTGCTTCCCTCAACTCTCTAGGAAAGATCTTGTCCAGAAAAGTCTCACTAACGCATTCCCAAGTGATGGGAACTTCATTTGTACCCATGTTCTCTTTCCATTGAATATACTAGATGTGAGCTATCCTTAAGCTGGTAGGACGCAAACTCAACCCTATCATTACCAGTCACTTGCATCACTCCAAAAATCATCTTGACCTCATCTATGAAGTTTTGGGGATCTTCACCAATTTGCGATCCTAAGAACTCAGGAAGATTCATCCTAACAAAATTATGAACTCTAGCTGCAGCTGACCCAATATTAGCATTTGCAGGTGCTGGAACTTGCTGATTGTTTTGGTTAGTCACACTCTGAGCCAAAAGTTGAATGGCGTTCCGAAACTCTGCATTCAAAACTTCCTGATCTGGGACTGGAGGAGCTGTGTTTGCATTCTTGGCATTCGCATTTTTTGCGTAATCTCTACGAGGAGGCATGATCTGAAATGCATAACGATGATTTAGAAACGAGAAGTTGGATCATACCTCACGCACGATAAGAGTAGCAAGAAAGTGGAGTTTTCCTAAAACACTTCGTATCGTCCCTCTCATTAGATGTGGTGCACTTCACACCCATGAAAGGGACTCTACTTAGTGCGGCTTTTCAGACATCCTAGGACTCTTAAACCTAATGTTCTAATACCAAGTTTATCACTCCCCGGAGCTACCCCCAGGACGCGGACATGGGACCTAGGATCACGAGTGACTCCAAGCTAACCCTGAGTTGGCATATCATAAGCAAACTGAATATTCTATCACAATTAAGACTGGTGCGGAAGCTAGATCATGAAAAAACTTAATAGTAAGGAATATTCAAACTGATCTGAATATATATGAACTATGAGTTTAATAACAACTGAATGATCAAACTTAAAGACTAAAGTTGAATCTAACTATGTCTAAAAATAGCCTCTAACTGAGTAGGAGTGCTGGGACACGCCCTAACTAAATCAAGCAAAAATTAAAACTAAAAGCAAAGGAAGATAATCATGTCAATCATCCTCGGATAATGAGGACTCACCACTGATGTGAGTGATCTGGAAGGTGAGAACCTGAACCTACATCACGAGAAAATATAGCACAGAGTATGCGTCAGTACTTCAAAGGCACTCAGCATGTAGGATAGAGTAAACCTGAACAATAAACATAACTATACCAAAGCATATATCTAAGCAATGATAAGATAAGCATGATACTATACTAGAAATACTAAACATGAACTAACTGAATGCAATGACTAAGTTTATAACATGTTGAAACTAAAATCTGACTGTAACTGATAACATGGTCAATGCAATAGGATCTAACTGAAAGGGAGCTACTAATAACTGACATAATACCACATGAGCTAAATGTGGAGTCCGATGTATACGCCTCATCGAGAGGACCCAATATACCTTGCCAGAGGTATAGAGGCATGACTGGCGTGATCACTAAACTGATGCCTACAGAGGGGACTTACAACCTACGGGGCACATAGTTCTGGGACTTGAGGGTGACTGGCCCTAGTCCACTCGGTATTAAGCTAACTCCCAATTGATTATGTAATTAACAAATTGTGACTGAGTTTCGGTAATACTGGATAGCTTAAAATACTGACATGCTAACTGAAAATGCAACATTAATGTACTGATAATGAAACATTCAAATGTGAGGCAGGTATATCTGAAATATTTGATCTAACATGTGTAATTCATGAACTAAAAGAACTACTTGGCTAGGATTCTGAGTTTATGAAAGAATCTATGTAAGACAATACTAAAATCATGATAATCTGATTAGGAACATTAAGGTAACTAATTCATAATGATCTGCTGAAATTCTAGAAACCCTAGGTCTAGATAATATTAAGGGAATCAAGAATTTGACTGAATTCTAGGGACCTAATGGGTGAAAGGAATGCACTAGTGAAATACCACACACCTGGTGACAAATTTCACGGAGAAATCTTTCGATTTTGGGTTGGAATGGACGAAACCTCGCTGCGTTCTTAAAGAGGCGTTTGGTCGATTCTTTCTCCTTATGCGTTCTAAGTTTTCTAAATTTTTGATGAACTATTTGCTTAGGGTAGATTCTAATTGAGTTACTAGGCTAAAACTGACCAAAACTACGTAGTTTAGGGGTTAAACGACGTAGTTTAGGGGTCCAAGGCATAGGGAAAAGACCAAACTACCCGTTACTTAACTGCTGTCGGGACCACCGGCGGAATTGACAAACGGTCCGTGGACAGACCCACAGTCCGTGCTGGTCAACCGTCGACAGGGGACTGGACTTGAAAAAATGGGAGTCTGACCTATGACTATGGACGACAGACCGTGGTCTGACCTATGGTCTGTAGGTCCTGGCGTAGGTCCAGACATAACTGAATTTTCTGGGGTTCTGTTGAGGAAGTAGCACGTGGCCATCCACAGACCCCACCTACGGTCCGTAGATGGCACCTGCAACTTCTAAGATTCTATATTTTTGGTCTGTGTAGGATACGAGGTGTTACAAATGACACCTATATGAATACCAAATATGAAGTTCAATTCGGTAGACCTGATGAAGTTCACCCAATGTCATTTGGTGGATCGCCGAATAGTTCATTGTATGCCAAAGTTGATAGTACTATTTTTCAAAATTTATGGCTAAGAAGGAAAACATGATGATGTCTGCCAAATAACTTTAGGAAATCGCCTAGTGGGTTATTTGTATCGCACATTCTGTCCTTTTCAATTTTTGAATTCATTTCATCCTGCATTCACAACACATGTTATTTAAAGCAATAAAATAAACTTGAGTTGCCTCCCAAGAAGTGCCTATTTTAACTTCATGGCACGACATAGTTCTCACTTATCAAACATCATTCTTCGGATTCAGTAATACTTCATTTTTCCTTAGATTGATAGTAGTGGAGATTTGAGACATTTGAGTTTCCAGCTGCTTAATTGACACGGAGTGGGAAGTAACCATTTGAGTCAAAGTGGAGAAATCATATTTCAACACTTTGTCGGACTCTTCAACCTTGTGATCCTAGTTAACATCCAACCCTTGTTCTCACCTAGTCTAGGATAGTTCGGATGAGAACCCCCCATTTGATTCCCTATGTATTGTACTTATTGATTGTATAGT
The DNA here is from genome assembly GCF_000226075.1 of Solanum tuberosum. Classification (NCBI taxonomy): domain Eukaryota; kingdom Viridiplantae; phylum Streptophyta; class Magnoliopsida; order Solanales; family Solanaceae; genus Solanum; species Solanum tuberosum. The sequence continues at coordinate 3,764,217 of NW_006238929.1, forward strand.
GCCTCAAATTTGGCATCATTCGGGAACTTCCCACTGGTGGTACCAACTGCATTCACTGTTTTGAATACACCTCATGACATGTTTGGATAAAAAGTCAAGTTGAGTCATCGTCTTTTCCATGTTCTCATTACGCTTATGGTTCTTCTGCATTTGCTCCTTGCTTATACCCAACTATAGAGAAGATACTTGATCCTCTCTAGTATGTCATGCTTGGTTTATCTTGGTCATATCATAAAGCAACATTGTTGCCACATCAAACGGTTGTCGCATCATCCCTCCTTGAATAAGTTGGTCACCCAACCCTTTGTTGACCATGTAAAGGCTACGATAAAACTATGGAAGCAATAAATTGTTTGGGATACCATGTGTTGGGCATTGTCGCACTAAGTTTTGAAACTGCAACCAAGTCTCATGGAGAGAGGTTCACCTTACACTCTTTTGATATTCTGGATGCTATCTTTAAGTTTTACCATTTTGGAGGGAGGGAAAATTCTCTCAAGGAACACTTCTGTCAGTTCCTCCCATGAAGCTATAGAATTATTTGGTAGTTTGGCTAGCCACCTTGTTGCTTCTCCCGATAAGAAAATATGAAACAACCTCAAATGTATGGACTCTTGTGAGATGTTCTTAAATATCAAAGGGCCACAAATGTCCACAAAATTATGGAGATGTTAATTGTGTCTTCATGCGCAAGACCTCCAAACATTCCTCTCATCTTGAGAAATTGCAACATAGTTCCAGTTACATGAAACATAGCTCTCCCAGTAGTAGGAGGTAACTGGATTGCTCCTGTACTTTTGACAACATTAACATGCATGTCATTTATATCTCCCATGTTATCATTTTTGCCATAGTTACTAGTATCATCACTTACATTTTCTCTCATGTTTTCAACTACAAATGGGGAACAACAACATGACCAAACAACAATATATTCTACTACAGGCAAACAAGTTCACAAATTAACTTCACAAACTTAATTCTTAGATACCACTCCCCGACACGACGCCATTTTTGATAATGCTCAAATTACTCACTAAAACAATAAATGATTAAAAAAATGTTAGCAATATATATACCCAACAAAAGAGTCGGGGTCGAATCCCGGGGTGATCTAAAGGAAAGAATTCAATAAGGAAATTGAAAATACAAACCGATTCATTGTAGCAAATAGGACAATCGGGTGGATGATTCCACCAAATTTAAGATAGGGGTTTGGGAATCAACTACCGCAATTTAACTAAAAATAAAGATTTAAACAATTAAGAGACAATCTAGGGGTGTAGGAGTTGGTATCAACATCAAATATGAGTATAAGTGTTTTCTCAAGAATGTTAAACACACATGGATAGGTTGGGTAATCGTCAGTGACACAAATCTTCATTCGATCTCAAAACATCATATCATAGAATCTCCTTTTGGTCTTATCTATGTAAAATGCAATTCAACCCAATATCTTACTAAAATATCTCTTTCGAGCGGATTTGGCAATAAGAATTGAACAACAATTTCTCTTTCGAGCAAACTACTACAATCAAACCCAATTTTCTAGTATTAAACTATTTACCCGTTTCAATTATTCTCTTTCAAGCATCAATCAAAGATCTAAGATATGATTAAATTTTCAACTCATGCTAAATATCTCAAATCCATGTATGAACAATTGAAAATAGAACAAGACACTAGACCCACTTAATTATTTCAACACCAAACTCCATAATCACACCCCTAGAATTGGGGTTTTAGCCAAACATCATAAAAGGACAAGAAATTATACCAATTATGTTTTCAACCATTAAGGAGTTGAGAATCATCAATAATCTTCAACACCCACTTTGAATTGAACCCTCAAATGTTACAAGATTGTTCAAAACCCCAAAAACTAAGAGAAAAGCTAAATAGTCTATTTCTCCGTATAAAAAAGTTTAAACCTTTTAAACCTAAATTCAATATTCCATGATATATTTTCTCTCTACTTTGGTCTATTTATAATTTACCCAAATTAGTCTGAAATTCCATATGTGACATGATCAGTAACATTAGTCAGGCTCGCCTAGCACGATCGGCGGATCATTGTTTTTTCTTTAGCTCACCTTTCCTTTGCTACATTCTTCAAGTATTTGAACCTCAGTTGGGAAAATTAATCGAGTCAACCTTTCACATTTATGGAATCACCGAGTACGACCTTGTTTGCCCGTTTATCCTTCATTTTAATTCAGAATTTTGTCACTTTAAGCAATGGAATCCTTAGCTCGCACACCTACCTTGGTGAATTACCATTTCATCTTTGCTTCGCCGACATGTCTTGAATATTTTCAAATGTAAACATTATCACTTTAGGCACGGTACGACCTATTGGGAGATTCACACTTTTGGTTAGGCGATCCTCAGTTGATAGTTTACACTCTTTTAATTGTTTTGAATTTTTTTTCATAGATTCATCATTTCCTTATCATTTAGCCTTAATAGGTGAGAAATAACATGATATCATTAGATAAGGACATAAATAGACATTGTGGACACAATTTTTTGAACTAAAAAGGCCTCAAATGAGTCAACATCTCATAATCATGAGTAGTCAACAAGGTCTTGAGTTTCAAAAAACTTTCTTAACACTCATCCGACCATAAAAATGGAACAGTCTTCTTGGTTAAATTGGTCAGTTGCGAAGCAATGGAAGAAAATCCCTTGACGAATCAACGGTAGTTACTAGTTAACCCAATAAAACTCCTTATCTCTAAAACATTAGTGAGCCTTGACCAACACTTCACTGCTTTGATCTTTTGGGATCCACCATCACTCTATCGTTAGAAACCAAATGCCCTAAGAAGGACACTGAATCGATCCAGAACTCACACTTGGAGAATTTTTCATAGAGCCTTTTCTCCTTTAACAATCCCAATATAATTCTTAGATGCTCTTCATGTTCTTTCCTTCTCTTTGAGTAGATTAGAATATCATCAATAAATACAATAATAAAGAGATTAAGATATGGCTTAAAAATTCTGTTCATCAAGCTTATGAAAGTAGTAGGGGCATTTTTAAGACCTAAAGACATTACTAAGAACTAATAATGCCCATACCTTATTCGAAAAATAGTCTTTGGCACATACACTACCCGTATTTTTCAGTTGATGATAACCGAACCTCAAATCAGTTTTAGAGAAGACACAAGCACTCTATAACTAATCAAACAAGTCATCAATGCGAGGAATAAGGTATTCATTCTTAATAGTAACCCTGTTTAGTTGCTTGTGGTCTATGCATATAAAAAAACTACCATCCGTCTTCTTCATAAATAAAACTGGAGCACCCCAAGGAGAGGCACTTGATCTAATAAAACTTTTACTTAAAAACTCTTGAAGTTGGTCCGTTAACTCCCCCAACTCAATCGGGGGTATTCTATAAGGTGGAATGGAAATGGGTGAGTCCCTAGCTCCAGGTCAATACGAAAATCAATATCACTATCAAGTGTCATAACAGGTAGGTCTCAATGGCAAACATCCATAAACTGTAACGACCTAAGGTACACCCTAGACGTGACATGGCGAATAAAATCTCAAGAGACCCTAAGTTAGCCTTTTGACATGAGCAATGACGTAAGATAAATACATACAATATGAAATCAATCATAAAACTAAAGAAGTCTAAATCATAATATCTCATCATTAGAGATCTTAATAAATAACTTGAAATTTGGAAGCTATACTAAGTCTGACATAAGCCTTTACTATATAGATATGGTTAGGAAAAACCCTAAACTAGAAGCCTGAAAACAGAAATGACACAAGGCAATAAGCTGATAAAAGGTGTTCCAACCCTCGAACCCTGAGGACTCACCACTAGCAAGCACCATTGATAGATAAAATCTAGCCACGACTACATGGAGAAGCGTCAAACCCTATAATATGAAATAATATATGCACAATATACATCAGTACTTTGAATGTAGTGAATATGAGAAACATGCATAAAATGTGAGCAAAAATCATTATAAGATTGAAAACATAACGATGCATGAGAAAGTAAGCAATATCAAATCTTGATAAGCTAGTTTCATAAATCATGATTAAGAGGTCAATGCAAAGCTTGGAAAAATCATATCAAAATCTTAAACCACTTAATTTTAATATGTGGGACCGACCATTAACTGACACATAACCATGAGAGACAATCACAAAGTTCAATGTATTACCCCATCGAAGAGGGACCTAAACATCTTGTCAGGACATTAAGGATCATTACTTTGAGACATGGGTACTCGCCACTAGTCTTTAAAACATAGGTACTCGCCACTAGTCCCTCTTAAGACCAAAAGTAATCGATGACTTGGGTACTCATCTATATTCTCATATTTCATCAATTCTCGGCCTATCCTACGGTGACACGTAATTTATAGGGGTATGGGTAATCACTGCTAGTCCACTCGATGCTTAGTCAACTCCCCACAGAATTAATGCATCATTATTTTAAGAGTAGCTCATTACATTATCATGACTTCATAACTTAATTAAAAGAGACACTAATCAATGCATGTCAATCATGATCATCATTCATATTAAAATACTTCAATCGCAAGCAACCTAGTTTATCAAACATGTCGACACTTTATTCGAAAGCATCCCATAAGTATTAATCTTTTCAATTCACAAATCATTCATGCCATCCATGCTTGATTTTATAATCAATTATTCATATAAACATGGCTTCATGAAGAACATCCTTGAAAGCATACTATATTCTCAAATTCCTCAATTAAATGTTTAATGCATAATCCCAAAGCATAATTCATGATAACAATATAATCACATACTATGGGTTAACATAAATTTCATAAAAAATGAGCAATACCGCTCAATCCATGCATAATAAGATCAATTATATTGAATTTAGTCATAAACAATTGAACTCATTCATAAACATGTAAAACCCTAGGTTTAGATTGAATTCATAAATGAGCTTCTGAGAAATATTTGAGACTCAATTGATGAAATAGATCCATTGATGAACTTCCCATGTACCTTGATAACAAAGCCCTAGAAATTAAAGGAAGAAGACCTTGAATATTTGAATAACCCTAGGAATCCTTTGGGAGCCTTGGGGAGAACTTTTGAGAGAAACCCTTGACAGAATTGTGAGAGATATTAAGGATTGAAAGGGAACGGGTAATTTTCTAGGAGTAAACTAAGTAATAGGGTTTATTTATAGGGAAAAAGGGCGTAGTTTAGGAGTTAAAAAGGTAGAAGAAGACCCAAATTCCCCTAAACCTACGGTCCGCATAAATTTTTACGGACCGAATTGCTCATCCATAGAACTAGATATTCTAGACCCAATTTCTGAATAGTTTCCACAGGAACTCCTATGGTCTGTCTAAGATTATCGGTCCTTAGACCCAATCGTAGATGCAAAATTCAATCAAATCTTTAAATAAGTGTGGAATCCCTTATACGACCACATTCTACGAGTCGTTAGACGTTCTACAGACCGTACTGTTGGTCCGTAGGAAAAGTTCAGAGACCTAAAACCATGAAATCCTCAGAACTCTCTCTACGACTGCCTTCTACATACTGTAGAACCTTATACTGACTGTAGAACCTTCTACGATCCATAGACAAGACGTGAAGACATGGACAAGTAGTCAACAATGGAACTTTCCTTTTTTGGAGGTGTTATAATATATCAACCTTGGAAACATTCATCCTTTAATGGGATTCAAGTTGGCATAAAAAGGGTAGAGAAAGCAATCTAACAACCCAACAAAAATGTAAACCATAGAAAAGTGCACATAAATAAGGATCAATCAATCAAGCTAAATCATATTTCAAAAATCAAATTTTCATGAACATGCGTGCATGAGAAAACATGTGAATGACTTAAAGGCATAAATCCAAAAGAGTGAATATGCGGGAGTAATGCCTCAAGCTAAAACTTAAAGGAAAGGAAATAGATAAGGGTACTAAGTTATAACACTCAAATTAATCTTCAAAATTAATCAAAAGAGTGACCGTTCGTCATCAATAAAAATACCCAACAAATATTTAGGGTTGATTCCCACAAGGAGTGGTGTGAGGTTAAGAATACAATTATTGAATTAAGATGCAACTAATTTAAATGTCACAAATGAGAAAAATGGGTGGATGATTCCACCAAATTTAATTTCAAGTTCTCAAACTACAACCAATCTTTAAGCAAACGAAAATTAACTAATGGAGTTTACTCCGGGGATGTGGTAATTGAACATTCATGTCACTAGGGGCAGAATTACATTGCTCAATAAGGCTAATGAATCATGAATAGGTTGGGTTATCTTCGATAATGTTAATCTTCTTTTGATCTCAGAACACTAGTTCGTGAAATGTCCTTTCGGTCTTATTCATGTGATTTTTAGTTCAACCCACTACATTGATTTCACAATTAGATATAACTAAATTGCAAACCTTAAACTAGTTACCCACTCATATTGGTCTTGTTCGAGCACCAATTTGAGATCTAAACTAAGATCAAGTTGGCCACCTTAAGCCTTAAATTAAACACATGGTAACAGTTCAAATGTATGATTAAAAGCTATAAAACAGAGCAATTCAATACACCCACTAAGTTAAATCAACACCCAACCCCACAATCACACTGTTAGAGATTGGGGTTTTAGCCACCCAACAGAAAGTGTAAAGAAATTATACCTTGCATGAAAGTAACCATGAGTATCATAAAATGAAGAAATTATAAGACAACCCACTTTGAATTCAACTTCATTCAAGAGCAAGTTTAAAAACACCAAAGACTAAAAGTGTTCTTCACAAAGTAGACAGTGTTTCTCTCTCTAAAATATTCAGGTGTCTCTCATGATTTTTCGAACCCCCTTTTTTCTCTCTCCTTTGGGATTTTTGTAGTTTCCAAAAATTTGGCCAAAACTCATTGTGTGAACTATTCGGTGACATTAGTCAGGATCTCCGAGCTCATTATGAGAATTGCCAATCGCGCTTCAACTAATCTCTTTTCTCTTGCTTTAGGCTTCAGTTGTTTGAACCTCAATCGGTGATCTCATTTGATTCTACCTTTCTCATTGGGTGAGTCACATCTCACCACATTTGTTCGCTGTTTAAGCCTACAATTTTTGACCAACTACTGTCAACTTTGGCAATTAGTAACACTCAAAACACTCTTTAAAACTAATCAAAAGAGTGAGAAATCGTAGTCAGTAAAAAACCCAACAAAGAGTCGGGGTCAAATCCAACAGAGAATGGTATATCATGGAGAATTCCTATCATGAGATTTGGACTTTAAATTCGCTCATTTACACTAGTAAGAATAATTGGATGTATGATCCCACCTATTTAATATAATGTTTTGGTTATGAATTATCGCAATCAAACTAAATGTCAAAGAAATAAGGAGTTCACAAGCAATCTAGGGGTGTAGGGATCGGAAATCGATATCACATATGGGTAATTGTGTTACTCTATAGTGATGAACATTCATGAATAGGCTAAGTCATCTTTATTAACGCTAATCATCTTTCGATCTCAAAGCCTTTATGCATAGAAAAGTGAGAAAGCGTAGTCAATTTAAAAACCCAACGAAGAGTTAGAGTCGACTTCCATAGGGAATGTTATATCGTGGAGAATTCCTTATCAAGAAATTTGGACTTTAAATTAGCTCATTTGTAATAATAAGAACAATTGGGTTGATGATACCACCAATTAGTATCAGAATAATTACCAACTCCAATTAATCTCTTTCGAGCATCAACTAAAGATCGGAAGTAGGAATTAAGTTTATAATATTTACCTATAAATTAACCCCATGCTAATTAGACCAAATTCAAGTATTAACAATAAAAAAAATAGAGCATAGCACAATATCCACTATATTAAATCAACACCCAACCCATATTTTCACTCATATAACTTGGGGTTTTAGTCACCCAATGACAAAAATTAAGAGGTTCTACCTTCCATAAAAGCAGTCATGGGTAACATGAAATTAAGGAATTACAAGTAAAACCACTTTGGATTCAACTTCAATTTGTCAATTTCAATCACAAAGTTGTAAAGTCCCAAAAGCTAGAAAATTGTTTTTCAAAGGTAAAGTGTTCTAAAACTCTCTCAAAAATGGTATCTCTGACTGTCTCTCAACATAGTATCCTAAATTGTATATTATTTCTCTCTCCTTTGGATTATTTATACTTTCCCAAAATATTTCCCAAAAATCCACTATGCGACTTACTCGGTGACATTAGTTGGGGTCGCTGAACTTACTTGGCAAATCACCTTTCATTCCTCAGCTCATCTTATGATGCTATAGGCTTCAGGTGTTTGAACCTCAGTTGGTGAACTCGATTGAGTCACCCTTTCATGCTCAACGAATTACACAATACCACCTTGGTTCGCCTTTCAACCATTCCATCTTTTCTTTTCACACTATCGCTTTGGGTGATGTGGATCAGGACCACCATTCTCATTATGTGCATCGCCGTCTCTACTGGAGTCCACTGATCTACTTTGATAGACACAAGTCCTATGCACTGTCACTTTGGGCATGGTTGTGGTCACTTGTCTATCCGCCCTTCTTGTTAGGCAATCAACAATGTATAATTTGCACTTCTTTTTTGCATTTTTGGTCATTATTTCAAATATCAATCCTTTCCTTGTCCAATTTCCTTTGTAGCTGCAAATCATAAACATTTAATCAAAATAGGACAATATTAGGCACTGAGGACACTAATTATTGAACTAACTGCACCTTAAATGAGTGCAAATCTACCACTTATCAACACCCCTAACTTAAATTTTTGTTTGTCCTTAAGTAAATTAAGAACACATTAAGCTCAATTAGGGTGTCTACAACAACACTCAATGAGAGCTAACATGAAAGTGCCACAACAAAAATACTCTCAATAACATGTTACCCTCAATCATGATCAAAAAGCTTCAAATGATGACTAGCCGGTCTCAACACAAGCTCAAGCTCACTTTATCTTTTTGTCTAATGCAGGAACATGTTTCAAAAAATGTATTCAAGTGCCCTCACAACAACAAAGATTTCATGCTCTCACAAAGCAATTTCAACAAAGGTGTAAAGAATCAATGCAACTCTCACTCTCTCAAAAGAGAAACATATGCAAGTTTTGTCCCATAGGTTTGCCCATATTTTCCAATAATCACATAACCCAGTTCATGCAAGATATCACGGGTCTTTTAGGCTTGTAATGGGGCTGAGGGTTAAGGTATGGTCAATTTGGATTGGTGACTTTACCTTTGCAAAGCATTGTTGCAAACTTTGTCACCTCTTCTCAAGTGCTTTTCCTACTTTTTCATTTGAGAACTCAAACTTTGACTTGTCACTCACTTATTTGGAATCCCCTTTTATTTCATTCACTTATATTTTTCATTTTCATTTTTCAAAATCATCTTCATCATAATGGTTTCTTTTTTTTTTTAAGGAGGGGTTCCTTCTTTTTGTAACTTTCAAAGTTGAGTCTCATTTCATCTTTCTTTTCCCTTCACTTGGCTTTCATTCTTCCTTCATTTCCACACCCCCAACTTCGGCTTTTGTCGTAAGTTGGCTATTCAAACATCACAATGCTTCAAAAAGATTTTTTTGTGAGAAGGTAAGACAATTTGGTTCAAGAGACTTTCTTTTGGTTGCCAACAAATATGATAGGCTCAAATGGTGAAAAAATTGATTAACACCCTCCCAAGGTAGTCACAAAGGATTATGGACAATTTGGTTCCCTCTTTAAATTGTTCCCCAAGCTCATGCCTAGCATTAATAAAGATTAAAATAGTTGGAGTAACAAGGAAAAGTCTAGGACTCTACATGCATGATTTCAAGTAAGACCTCACCACACATGGAACTTTGAAATATACTCATTTAGCTCATTCTGAAAAGATCAAAAGCGTACATACAATGTTCATTGGATGGCTCAAATCAAAATGCAGTTAGTCAACAAAAGATTCAAAGAGAACGCTAAAAAAACAACCAAATTAGTTTCATTCTCGCAACACCAACACTCTATACAATGTTCATCATGAGTACTATTCATGACATCGATATTGGACACATTCAATCCTCAATTTTTTTATTAGTGAAAACTTCAAGCATTTCACGATTTTAAAATCATGGGGGGTTGCAACATGAATAGAGATCGCAACTGTCATGACCCAGGGGTAACCCCTTGATGTAACATGGCGTACAAGACCCCGAGAGACCTCATACAAGCCACGTAGCTTTCATAACATAAGAAAATAGAAAATATGTGGAAATTTAAAACATTTTTAACACAATCAAAGTCTTTATAAAACGAAGCGAAAGTCTAATACACTTTGTCTCAAACCATCTAAAACATGAGTATCTTTGGGACACAACCCATATAATAGTTCAAAACATAAAATGGAAGACATAAGGAAATAGTGGTCAAATCCTCGAATGCTATGAGGACTCACCAATCTTCAAATATTGCTCTACTATGATCCTAGCCACGGGGATGGGAATCGATATCGTCGTACTTTACATTTGGATAAGAAATGTAGGCAAGAGTATATGTTAGTACAAATATGTACTAAATATGATAACTTGCATAAATATCATAAACATAAGCATTAGACAACATAAGTCATAAGCATAATCAATGCACATAATAAATTACCATAATAAGGAGGAACACTTCCTCAAGTAACCTCAACTTATCCTTAGTCAAAAGTTGGGTCATCCGCCTCTAGTCATACTTACATCATGGAACGCAACTCAAGCAACAATCCAAGCTATTCATTCTTAATAACATAATTCATACTTATTCATGCTTACTATTAAAAACATGTGGATTCGCCTCCTTGCATCCTATAAAGGATAATGAGTATCCACCTCTTGCCTTACATACTTTATGATGATGGGCATTCTCCTCCATGTCCAACATCATAAGACACATGTATTCGCCTCCACATCTTTCTATAAGGGTCATGGGTATTCGCCTTCATGCCCAATCATCATTATGGGAACTAGGATAGTCTTCTCTAGTTCAATCATACATAGTAGGAACGTGATGAGTGACCTCTTGTTCAACAACATAGAGTAAGGGTAGTCTCCTCACACTCATCATCACATGACACGGGAAGTCACCTCATGTTTTCTAACCTAGGAATATGGGTAGCCGCCTCATATCCTTCTCATATGGAGGTCATGGGAAATCACCTCAAGCCTCATCAATTTCATAGTCTCTTAACTTAGATTCATTTTAGGTGAGCAATCCTTTAAACCTAGAATCAATCAATGTGATGAAGCCTTTCACATGTCTACATACATAGGTAATCATGTGGGTAAAGTCCTTCCACAACAACCCGATCTAAAATCAACAATTCATGCTTAAGCTTTACTCTCAAAACAATCGATATCATAATCATCTCATGTTCTTAAATCTCAAAGCATTCCTAATGTATCTCATCAATCCTATAAGAATACATCTAAACCCACAAATTCTCCTTTCATGGCATAAAGCTCATTTACATTAATTTCATCTTTCTAGACAAGGGTTAGGCATGTATACATGTAAATTCATCCTAAAAACATATAATCCTATCAATTCATACATAAACAATCATCACCCAATCAATTGGATCAACATTCATTAATACCCACAATATTAAAAGAAAACCCTAACTCAAACTGAGAAATTTCATCTTTTCAATTGGGGAATACTAGGGACTCCATGGATGGAAGGAATCCATGGATGAAAGCCATCAGACCTTAATCAAAAAGCCCACAAATGCTTGAGGAACGGAGACTTGACCTTGATCCTAGCTTCAACTCTTTCTTCTTCTTCTTCTTCTTCTTCTTCTTCAAGTTCTAGAGAGAGAAATATTTGAGAGAAGAACTTTGGGATTTCTTTTGGGTTTTGGAAATAATGACTTGAATGGGCTAGTTTTGGGGTTCCAATCACTTATATAGGGGTCCTAGGCTTGGGTAAAATGACGTGACTTTGATTTAACAAAAATCGGAAAAGATCCTTAATCCCCCAACTTACAGGAGGCTGCCCCATCTTCATGTGAGGCTCCATGAGCCGTGGTGCCTTCCGTGGTCATGAACCGGTGGCTTGGCAATTACTCTGCTTAACACCTAAAAACTAAGTCTTTACCACGACCCCTCCTACATCCCGTCAAGGCCTTCACGAGCCATCTAGTGGCTCGTGGGGAGGGTTCTATTTTTGGGCAGACTTAGAGGCCTACTGCCTTACCTCCACGAGTGGCACCACGATCCGTGGTGGCCATCATGATCCATCTTGGCTCTCGTGGGAGGTGATCTATCTTTGGTCACTCACTGCCTAGGTCCATGGGTACCCCTACGAACCATGATGCCCTTCACGATCCATGTGGACCTTCATGGAGGGTGCCAAGGTGAATTTATCTAGCCCTTGACTTGGTACTTAACCCCTAGCTTAGCCTACTAGATTCTGATGTGTTACATTATCTCCCCCTTGGGAACATTAGCCCTCGAATGACATTCTAGACGGTTTTTAATGGAAATGACTCAAGACTAGCAGCCCATCATGCATGCAACTCATGTAAATGCACACAACCAAGGAGGAAACATAACCTCTTATCTAAACATACTCAATTCATCATATGAAAGGTAGGAACTACATCTAGCAACCCAATAAACTCTCTCTAGAATTTCAAGGAAGAAGAAGAAGGTAAAGTCTAGGGTTGAAGGAGCAGACTTTGCTACTCAATTTCATGGAGATTCTTCATCTAGGTATGGTATATTTTCATCTATGGTATCTTTCATCCATAGAGTCCCTTCAAAACTCAATTTCACAACTTGGATTCCCCCAAAAGCTAGGGTTTCACTCCAAGTCATGGATTCCTTTTTTAAAAAAGATTTCAGTGATTTAGTTGCTGTATATTATGATCAAATTGATGAATTACTACTGTTTTTATGATGAATCATCCAAGAATCCATGAATTCCCCTATTCAAGTTAAGGCTCCTTCCTACATTGTGAGTATTGTTGTATGTTGATCCAATTGAGTGGATAGTGGTTGATTATGATGAAATTTCATGATTTTATTATGACTATAAATGTAGTCTTGATTAACCTAAGATTCTAGGGTGAAGGTGATATGGTCAAGTGTTATGCCATGAAAGAGGCAAATTGAGGGTTTAGATGTGACCTTCTAGGATTGATGAAATTCTTTACGAATTGCCTTAGATTAGAGCACCTAGATATGAATTGCTTAAAAGTAAAACTTGTAGACATGAATTGATTAGATTAGGGCTTATATGATGGATCATGGTTGAGTAGTATTGAGATTGAGTTTACATGATACTATATGGTTATAATTGATTAAGAATGAAGTATGTGGTTAGATTACCTTAAGAACTAGGTATACATGATGACCATGTGAGGTATTGCTTGAGAGTAAGGCTTGTAGTATGAAAATTATTCCTAGGGCTTTAAGGGTAAAAGTTAATAGGAATGAGCTATCAATGTTGAGGCTTTGAGAGGGAAGCTATTATGTATGTTGAATTGTATATGGCATTATTGCGGAAGGACTTTGCCCACATGACTTATAATATGAGTACATGAGATTGTGCATGTAGTTATTGAACTACTTAAATTATGATTATATCCATGTCTAATATAATGAATGCTAGATGTGTTGATTTGATGTGATTTATGATCCTTGAATGCATTGTATGAGAATTATGCATGATTGTGATATTATGAATATGCTTTATGAACGCTTTGAGAGTGAAGTTTCTATGATGATAATGGTATTGTTGTGTCATCGAAAGGACAATAACACAAACTCTATCCATGAACATGACTATGATGTAACTAAGGTGTTGTTGAAAATTTATCATATGCACCCTTACACATGACTAGGAATGAAATGTCCATCACCATGATAATCTTGTTGTGATGATTGAAAGGCTATTTATCATGAACACACTATGAACATGATGTGAAAGTTTTACTCACATAATAATGATTCTAAGGTTGAAAGGATATTCTCACCTCTTGAATCAATAAGCTATACCATGATATTGTATTGGATTGAGTGTTAAGACATTCTTCCATAAACATGAACTTAAGTCAAGACTTAACATGAACTTAATGGGAATTCTGCCTAGCACCAAGTGGATATGAATATGAGATGGAAGCTTTTACACTAGCAGTCCAGCTTCCCAATGGGTTCCTTTTACGCCAGAAGTCTGGGTTCCCAAAACAGCTATCTCATGAGATGGAAACCTTATACCTCAGAATTCTGGGTTTCTAGTAACAATCTCCATATCCCGTAACTATGTTCCCATATAGGTCTTTAGCTAGTTGATCCACCTAAGCTAACAAAGTCTAGTTCTACCTTAGGCAAGTAGGAAACCTCTTTTCGATGTGGGGGCATGACACCGGATTCCATGTAGCTCACATGGTCTATGTCGGTTAAGGCTTTTTCCCTCAATGAACAAGAATATGAACTATGAACATGAACATGAGTTATGTACTATGGTTTCTCAAGAGTTTCTACTTGGTGTGAGTGGGGGTATATGACTTCATTCATGCATTGCACAACTAGGCTTTGAGAGTGGCCATGGTGTGTTTCTCTTACTTCTAAAGGTATATGAATTGATGCATGCTTTATGTGGATTGTTGCTATGAGTGGCTTTCCTTGATATGAGTCATTGAACATGAATGTTTTCTTGTCTATGAGTATTAACTATGGATGACATCAAAGTATGACAAGCATGAGCATGGTGGCCTAAAAGTGGTACTTAGTGTAGATAGCATTATGGGATCTTATCTATGCATTGCACAAGTATAACTTAGGGCTACTTATGTGATGGCTCTATTATGATGAGATGATCTTGGTATTTAACTATGTATGTGAACTATGTCTTACGATGATTGATGGTTGCATTATGTCTATGATTGGAGACTGTGCTTATGATTATGTTGTTACCCTTTATGCTATGATGAACTATATATGAGTTGTCTTATGAGTTACTTTCTCCAACTATTTCAAAGAAGATGTTCAAAATTGGCACATAGCATGGTTTCAACTAAAATATCCCTTTAAGCATGTTTTCAAGGATTTTATGCATGGCTATCATACTTAGTGCATTTTTGCATTAACCCATATTTTCTACATTTTTCTATAAGTGTAGGGCCCGGTTGTTGAGGTGTGCTTCCTTCTTGGTCAAAGCTTGGATCGATATTCTCCACGCTTTTGGTGAGTCCTCATGGTTCAAGGACGGAAGTTGTTCATTTCTAGTTTCTTTTTAGATTCCCTTTTTGAGACTATGTTGTGAAGGGATGTGACCCTATTTGATACTCGATTGTATTAGATGGCTTATTGAGATAATGTCTAGATTTCCATTGGCTTTTATGAAAGACTTCGATTATAAAGAAAAGTTTTAAATTCTGCATCATTTCTATTTATCTTATGTCATGATATGAGAAGAGATTATATGAAACCCCTTCAGGGTTGAGTACGCCATGTTACATCTAAGGGGTACCCTTGGGTCGTGACACTCAACACATCCTCTAAATTTTGGATAGTACGCTCCGCTTACCCATCAATTTATGGATAAAAAGACGTGCTAAGCTTAACTTTAGTGCCAAGACCCTTTTGGAAAGACTTCTTAAACTGAGAAGTAAACTGAGTACCTCTATCAGAGATAATGGACAAGGGCACTCCATGCAACCTTACCATCTCCCTCATATACAACTTAGCATAATCTTCTACCAAATAATAAATCTTGATGGGAATGAAATGAGCCAATTTCGTCATTCGGTCTACTATTACCCAAATTGAATCATGTTGTCGCCGAGTACGTGGCAACCCAGCTATGAAGTCCATATTCAAGTCTTCCCACTTCCAAGTAGGAATGCTAATATCTTGGGATAAACCTCCCTGTTTCTGATTCTCAACCTTCAATTGTTGGTAATTTAGACATTTAGCCACAAATCCCGTAATATCCTTCTTCATCCTATTCCACCAATAGATCTCCCGCAAATCACGGTACATCTTGGTGGCTCCTAGGTGAATGGAATACTGAGAACTATGGGCTTCTGAAAAGATATGTTTCCTTAATTCATCAACATTTGGAACACACAAACGACCTTGATATCTAAGAACACTAACTCCCCCATGGGAGAAAGCCTCTACAGTCCTTTTAGGCACCACTTCTTTCAATTCTAGTAAAGTAGGATCAAGACATTCCTTAGCTTTCACATCTGTCACAAAAGACGATTTCGACCCATTATGAACCATAATACCACCTTTTGTGGAATCAACTAGTTGAACACCCAATCGGGCCAATATATGTACATCTCGTACCAATTCTTTCTTATCATCATCAATACGAGCAACACTACCCATATATATCCTACTAAGAGCATCCTCTACTAGATTCACCTTATCGGGGTGATAAAGAACACTCATATCATAATCTTTCAATAATTCAAGTCACCTTCTTTTGCGAAGGTTGATGAGTCCACGATTTTGACTCATTTAGGGCTATATTTTGATGAAATTAGTGTCCTCAAATGCATGTTTACCTCGATATATAATAAAAACCATTAAGTTTCAGGTATTTGAAGTTTGAGGGAAAGCATGGACACTATCGAGCAAAAAAAGGAGCAAAAGAAGCTCAAAGAAAAAAGAAATGAAGATCTGCGAATCGACTAACCCATTCGGTGAATCGACAATAGATCGCCTATTCGCCTTTTGTTCTAGTGTGCCAAGCCCTGAAAAAAAGGCGCAAATCGGCGGTGAAAATGAGCAGTCGGTTTATCGCCGAGCGACTGTGAGAAGCAGTGCTATATTTCCCATTATCAAGGAAACAAAGATGATGTAGGCAACTGATGAAAGGTGACGGAGTAGACCAAAGAGAGGATCGTCGAATGCATCGGCAATTCCCAATAACGTCGCCAAAAGAATCTTCAGAGCATATTTTCTGAAACCTATAAATACTAGTACAGTTTTTATTCTTAGCAACGAATTTTACCTTATTTTATCTAGTTTTTTTAGATTATTAAGTTTGAGACAGAGTTTTGGAGATATTCTCTCTAAGTTTTAAGAGAGGGTTTTGAAGAACTTGAAGCTTTCAAGGATTTCATCTTCAAGAAATTGGATTTGGGTCTCTTGGATTCTTCACTTTTGGCTTGTTTTAAGACTTAATCTTGCATACCCATTGATGGAAACTGATATTGGTATACCTCTTTATCTCTTTTACATGCGTACCTAAAACACCAATTCTTGGAGTGTGATTTTGTGAATATAGGTTAGATTAGTTGTTGGGTCGTGCTTGCTGATAGTCTATTTGTGGTTTAAATGTTATTTTGTTTAGTGGTTGTGGATGAATTTAATGAATTTTTAGTTGCAAATACATGTTTATTTATGTGTTTTCGACTTACTCGAGAGAGAGGTCGTAAAATTAAGACCACTAGATTGATGACTAGTGTCAGTGGGTCGACATGAGGTTCAGCTCGAGAGAGTGAACCCTAGTCCCTTCTCCACACACTCAGCTCGAGAGAGTGAGTGGGTTAAGACAGAGGTTGTTCTATATGCGGCAAGTGGGTCTCCGAGAGGAACACATTTGAAATGGGGTAAGTTGCTCGAGAGAGAGCTTGTCCCCCTTAAAGTCTAGCCTAGTCACAAATACTCAATCAATTTACTATCAAAAACATGTACCCAATGATTTAGTCTATCTTGTATTCCTATCACATCCCAAGAATCTTGTCTCCATACTTGTATTTTTCTTTATTTTCACATTCTTAGTTGTTTCTTGCTTACAAACCCCCATTTGATACTTAACGCTTGCATCACCCTTTTTAATTTGTTATGTTTTCATTCGCCAAAGTCTTTAGCTACAATTAACCTTAGCAATTTTTTCTCTTAACCACTAATTCGCATTCCCACTCCCTTGGGATTTGACCCCAACCCTTGGTTGGGTTACTAAATTATTGTACGATCGTAGACACTTGCATCGGAAGTTGTGTCTTGATTATGCAAACATCAAAATTGCACCGCTGCCGAGGAGTGATGTTATGTGAAACTTTTTTGTTTAAGATGAATTTTGTTTTTGGTACTCGTAGTTTACTAACTTTATCTTTAGTTTTCTTTTTTTTTGAGTTGTCGTTGTATGCACGCACCCTGAGCATGGCTGTGGGAAATTGTGACAAGTCGGCTGAAACAAATCAAGAAGTCGAGAGTGACTTCAAGTTATCTGGTAACTCAGCTGAATGACTTGGCCACTAAAATCTCAGAGGTGGAAAACCAGTGCAACCTCCAAGGGATGTACATGCCAGCTCATGAGCGAGAAAGGTCTAGGAGCAATGAAAATAAGTGTATCGAGGATACGCTATTGATATTCTCCAAAAGCTTCATGAGCAAGATAAAATGCTAGAGGAAATGAAGGAAAGCGTGGAGGTGCTGAATCAGATGAGTGGCTCTCACTCAAGATCAATCAAGTTGATCGAAGACCTCTTGGACCACGCATTGACCATCTCTATCCTAGCAGTAAAGGAGGGTTGCCTAGTAGCTTTAGGTCTAACCCTAGTAATGAAGCTTAATTGATAGCTTGCGTTGAGCCACGATGTTAAATAAGGCGCTTCTTGGGAGGCAACCCAAAATTTTATCGCTTTAAATTAGTATGTTGGAATAATGGTGTGTTAATTTTGTAGGTTAAAACAAGGAATGTGTTGAAAAGTGCAGGTTGGCGAACTGAGGATCCGGTTGGCATGTCACAGAATTGATTGGCGATTCTGCTATTTTCCGTCGTTGGAGGTCCTGTAAAACTCGGCCAGATAAGCAACCATTCGGCGCGCCGCCGAGTAGGTCGGCGAACTATATTAACGGCGCCGAAAGGGCGCCAACTGGATGGTTTATAATGGCCAAGAAACTTCAAATTTGAAATTCTTCACTTTCCCTTGCTCTTAAACCTCCTAAATTCACACTAAGGTAGTATTTTCTTTATTTTAGCCGTTTACTAGCATTTTAGTTTGTTGATTTGTGCTCAGAGTTGGAATACATTGTCACCTAGCTTTTCAATCGCATTTTAATCGGCATCTAAGGTTGATTTCCGAATCCCGAGTTTATTGTTGAAATTTTTTGAACTCTTTTGCAATAATAGTATCGTATTGATCTAAGCTGGGCCTCTCTGGTAGGATTTGAATACTTAATTTCCTATTTTAATTTGAAAAATCTTGCCCGTATTCGAGAAGGTAGATTGAAAATGGGAGCGTTGGGTCATTCGGCGAGATGAGTCGAGCTCGCCGAACCACTCGGCGGTTCGCCTATTTCCTTTACCTCTCTCTTTATTGTCGCGTCAAATTTGTGGTTTGAGTTTGTAAATTTTGGGGAGAGGCCAGAGTTAACCGAAGGCACTCGGTGACTCGCCGAAAGTACTCGTTATCGCACTTTATCTGCATCCTGGAACCCTTGTGCACTGTACCTTTCAGCGGACAAAGCTTGCTCGCTGAAAGTAGTCGGCGATTCACCGAAAGGACCTCCCTATCGCCGACTTGTCTTAATTATTGAGCCAATCCCTTCGGCGAGCTTGACTTAGCTCGCCAAAGAGGTTCGGCGACTCCCCGACCGGATTGGCGAGTCTGTCTGCAATAACTTTTCTGTGCTTGCATTTGAGTTTCTCCTCGATCTTTTGCAGATATGGTACGTACCAACCTAACCGAGCCACCTCAGAAAAAGGCAAAGAGCATTACGATAAATGAAGGAGGATCACGTCCTTCATAGAAAACAAAGCAAGATCTCCCACTGGGAGATAAAGTCAAACGAAAGAAGCATATCGCCAAGAAAGGGGTAGCTATTGAGCTACATTTTTCTGAACTGGAAGATGAGGAGCTCTTGATTTACCGCAGTAATAGACACCAGGCTAGATCTTAGCCTACCCTTATCGGAGCCTCCTCAGCTGCTATCCCACCTCCTACTGAATCAGTGCCAGCTTAGGCACCTCCAGTCACCCCTGCATGCCCTATAGTTCCTCCACCGAGGCTATTAAACAGATTGGAAGGTGATGGTTTACGAACCATCATAGAGGAGAAGTTACTATCTATGGAGGGACTGGAAGGCAAGCATCCTGATGTGCTTGAAACTCTTCGATACCATAGATTCGAACAGTTCACACGTCCCCGAGACCCTTACATTCCCTCCTAGGTAAGAGAGTTTACACTGCTTATGGGGAGTTGGTGACTAAGAACAAGAAGAAGGCAAGTGAGTTTCGACCGGTGAAGTTACGCATTGTCAGAGGCAAGGAGGTGGAGTGTCACATCGAGCATATTAATGTTGTATTAGGTAGACCAATGCACTCTGCACTCCCTTACGAGGGGTTGCCGATTGATCAGTCCTTGGATGATATGAAGGGCTGGTTGGTTCCAATGATTTCTGACACCACCCCGAGGTGGATGGATATAGGAGCTCCAATTGAGAAGAGGGACATGAACATCTTCTCCAGGTTCTGGTTTGGTTTCATCAGTAGCACCATAATGTCATCCCAGAACGAGTCCATTTTGCGCCATCCTAAGGAGTCTTACCTCAGTTCTATCATGGACAGGAGGGGGATCGACCTAGGACTAATGATTTTGCAGGAGATGGCCATGAGAACCAAGCAGAGACTTACCTCTCTGCCATTCCCGGTTTTGATCACTGTGTTAAGACGGCGTGCCGGAGTACCCCGGGATCCTGCGAGTGATATAGAGGTCATCCTATCTTCCTCCACCCGGCGTATCAAGGACAAGTTAACACGAGAGGAGGTTGACAGGAGGAGAGCAGCTCCAGCGGACATTTCTCAAGAGGTCAATGTTGACTCATTACCAGTAGAGGCATCTTCGCCTACTCCGGCCTCTAAGCCCTCAGGTATACCCTCTCCTTCTTCCTCTTCCTCATAGGCTCCAGGTGCTTCCTCATCCTCCTAGCCTGCCAGGATTACTCAGGCCATGATCCTGATGATAGGGCAGTTGGCCTATTCAGCTGATGTGAGATCTACCGGATTGGAGAGATCTATTCTGGGGATGATTGATAGTGCCATACTAGCAGCACTTACCCCCCTTCAGACTTCTGTTGATGCCTTGACAGTGAGAGTCATTTCTTGTGAGAGCATATATGGGGAGCCTCTAAGGTGATGACTCTAAAGTCGAGGTTGCGAGTTTAAGGAAGGATGTAGACTATTTGAAGGCTACGTACTTTACTTCACTGATGCGGGATGCAGATGATGAGGATGCTCTGGAGACCTCAGTGATTCCTCCGGCTACCACCGGAGATGTGCAGAGGGATGGCACCGCACATGCAGAGACCGATGAGGAGTTGATATCAGGACATGCTGAGGAGACACATGAGAGCAGAGATGAGGGTATATTCAAAGACTTTTCAGATCTTATAGAGACGGTTGTGCAACCGGTGATCCAGACATTGCCGACTTAGACGTCCACAGCAGCTCCTAGTGGATATGTTATTGCTATTCCGTCTGAGGCTACTACGGGCACTGATGCTCATATACAGACTGCTAAACCAGCCACTGAGACCCCGACAGAGAGAGAGACTGCATAGACATGACCTTTCTTTACCTCCCTCTCTGTCTTATTATATTTTTACTTTTGGATACTTTTAGTTGCATTTGAGGTCAAATACTTTTTAATTGGGGTGGGGTAAGGCCCACACCGTTTGTGTTGATAGTTGTGTTCTGTGTATATATTTGGGTTGTTCTAATTTAAAATTGTGTTTTATCTGTTTCTGTGGATGATTGAGCTTATGGCTCCTTTTATTTTATATTGCAAAATGATTTTAACCCGTCCAAATTTTTTTTCTACCTCTTGTGTGATGAACGTGGCTGTTCTTTTGCAAAATTTAAGTCTCGGTCCCGATCAATACCGATGACTTGAATAGTGCTCTCAATCGAACGAACATGAATGCGCGGCTACGATGAGGACAAATGAAGTTGCATAGACAATATGTGAACTCTTTGCATCTCGTTTTGACTAGCCTAGTATTGAATCGAGTCTCTTGTAATAACCGTTGCACACTAGAGAAAGTGTGAAGTCTTGTTTGACTATAGTATCGATGCCTAGTGTGATGAGCTTACTTTGAAACATGCATGATAGATTCTAGAATTTTCCATGTTGGTCCGATCGACTAAGTAAGGCTAGCTCTTGATGTGATCTTTGGCGATTTAAAGAGTGTGAACAAATTTGACATAAACCCCTTTGTGGCCTACCTTGTGAGCATGTGTGAACCTCTGTTGAACATCCCTTGAGCCTGACCTTTCTTTGGAAGAAAGTTGATGAACACTAAACTTTTCTTTATCCACTACCTATAATCCTCTTGAGTTGGTTAATTGAATAGACAACTTAGGCCAAAAGCCTAAGTTGGGGGTGTGGTGAAAAGAAAAGGGAAAGTCAAGAAGTGCAAGAAAATTCTCCCTTAATCTGTGGTGTTGAGAAAAAGGGAACCCCTCCATAAAATAAATGAAAAAGAAAATTGTGGAATAAAGTACCAAAGAAATGGGGATTCCAAATAATCCATGGGAAGTGAATAATGGGATGACTTAAGAGCGCTAGCAAAAATGATGAAGGAAAAGGAAGGGGAGTGTTGTGAACGCTACATCTCATGAGGATGAAAACCACTAAACCTAAATGACCATATCTTTGCACTCAGCCCCATTACAAGCCTTAAAAAGACCTTTTTGATCTTGAGTAAGCTCAAACAAATGTTGATTGGAAAATACGGGCAAATCTATGGGTGAAAGCATGCATTGTTTTCGTCTTTGTGAGAGTGAGCGTTGAAGTTGATTTCAAAACTTTAAATGAGTAAACCATTATGTGTGAATATTGAATCATTCTTTCTGTGACGGCAGTCGAACACTTTAGTTGAGCTTGAATTTTCATTTGAGGCAAGTATTGTGAGCATGAGATTCTTTGATATTGGTGAGTCACTACTTGAATATTTGAGAGCACACTTGATCTTTGCATAAGTTAATTGATTCTTGTTGGGTGCATTAATGGTCGAGTATTGTGTAGAACTGTTCAAGACACCCTTTTTTGAATGACTGAACTTGAGTTTGCTTGGGGACAAGCAAAAGTTTAAGTTGGGGGTGTTGATGAGTCCACAATTTGAACTCATTTAGGGTTATATTTTGATGAAATGAGTGTCCTCAAATGCATGTTTTACCTCGATATCTGATAAAAACCTTCAAGTTTCAAGTATTTGAAGTTTGAGGGAAAGCATGGACACTATCGAGCAAAAAAGGAGCAAAAGAAGCTAAAAGAACGAAGAAATGAAGATTTGCGAATCGCCGAACCCATTCGGCAAATCGCCAATAGATCGCCTATTCGCCTTTTGTTGCAGTGTACCAATCCTTGTAGGAAAGGAGCAAATTGGCAGGGAAAAGGAGCAGTCGGCGTATCGCCAAGCGACTTCACAAACAGTGCTACATCGCCCAATTATCCAGGACACAAAGATGTTGTAAGCAACTAATGAAGGGCAAAAGAGTAGGCCAAAGGGCAGATCGCCGAATGCATCGGCGATTCCCACTAACGTCGCTGAAAGATTCTTTGGAGCACATTTTCTGAAAACTATAAATACTAGTTCAGTTTTTATTCTTAGCAACAAATTTTACCTTATTTTATCTAGATTCTTTAGATTATTAAGTTTGAGAAAGAGTTTTGGAGATATTCTCTCTATGTTTCGGAGAGGGTTTTGATGAACTTGGAGATTTCAAGGGTTTCATCTTCAAGAAATTAGACTTAGGTCTCTTGGATTCTTAACGTTTGGCTTGTTTTAAGACTTAATGTTGCATATCCATTGATGGAAACTGATATTGGTATATGTCTTTATCTCTTTTACATGCGTAGCTAAAACCCCAATTCTTAGTGTGTGATTTTATGAATATGGGTTAAATTAGTTTTTGAGTCTTGCTTGCTGATAGTCTATTTGTAGTTTAAATGTGATTTCGTTTAGTGGTTGTGGATGAATTTAATGAATTTGTAGTTGCAAATACACGTTTATTTATGTGTTTTCGGCTTGCTCGAGATAGAGGTCGTAAAACTAAGACCACTAGATTGATGGCCAATGTGAGTGGGTCGACATGAGGTTAAGCTCATGAGAGTGAACCCTAGTCCCATGTCCACACACTCAGCTCGAGAGAGTGACTGGGTTAAGACGGAGGTTGTTCTTCATGCAGCAAGTGGGTCTCTGAGAGGAACGCATTTGAAACGGGGTAAGTTGCTCGAGAGAGAGCTTTTCCCCCTTAAAGTCTAGCCTAGCTAGTCACAAATACTCAATGAATTTACTATCAAAAGCATGTACCCATTGATTTAGTCTATTGCGTATTCCTATCACATCCCAAAAATCTCGTCTCCATACTTGTATTTTTCTTTATTTTGACTGTTTTAGTTGTTTCTTGCTTACAAACCCCCATTTGATACTTGATGCTTGCGTCACCCTTTTTAATTTGTTATGTTTTCATTCGCCAAAGTCTTTAGCTACGATTAGCCTTAGCAATTTTTGCACTTAACCACTAATTCGCACGCCTATTTCCTTGGGACTTGACCCCAACCCTTGATTGAGTTACTAAACTATTGTACGATTGTAGACACTTGCATCATATGTTGTATCTTGATTATGGAAACATCAAAGGTTCAATTCCTTTTGATTGAACTCATATTGCAAACTCATATTGGAATGCAACTGCCACTAATTCAAGGTCATGGGTAGGATAATTCTTCTCATGGATCTTTAGTTTCCATGAAACATAGGCAATAGCTTTACCAATTTGCATAAGCACACATCCCAACCCAATTCTAGAGGCATCACAATAAACAACAAAGCCATATGTACCATCCTATAAAGTCAATACCGTAGTGAAAGTAAGCATATATTTCGACTCTTGGAAACTCTTTTCACAAGCTTCTGACCATATGAACTTGGCCTTATTTTGAGTAAAAGCCATCAATGGAGAGGCAATTGTAGCAAACCCCTCAACAAACCTTCTATAATAACCGGCCAAACCCAAGAAACTCCTAATGTCTGCTGGTGATAGAGGTCTAGGACAACTCTTGACTGCATCCATCTTAATGGGATCTACCTCAATACCCTTACTATAAATAATGTGACCTATAAAAGCCACAGACCTTAGCCAAAATTCATATTTGCTGAACTCTGCAAAGAGTTGTTGTTCCTAAAGGATTTGCAACACAATCCTCAAATGATTGGTGTGATTATCGTCACTTCTTGAATAGATTAAAATATCTTCAATGAACACAATTACGAACATATCAAGGTATTATTTAAACACCATATTCATCAAATCCATAAATGCCATCGGGGCATTAGTCAAACCAAAGGGCATAACTAAAAACTCATAGTGACTATATTGGGTTCTAAAAGTCATTTACGGAATATCATCATTCTTTACCCTCAATTTGTGATAACCTGATCTATGGTCGATCTTAGAGAAGTAACTTGAACCTTATAGTTGGTAAAATAAATCATCTATCCTTGGAAAAGGATACTTATTCTTAATGGTCACCTAGTTCAATTGCTGATAATCGATACACATACGGACTAAACCATCTTTCTTCTTAACAAATAGAACTGGGGCACCCCATGGAGAGATAATCGGTCAGATGAAACCCTTATCCAACAAATCTTTCAATTGTTCTTTCAACTCCTTAAGTTCTGTTGGAGTCATTCTATAAGGAGGAATAGAAATAGGTTGCATATCTGGAAAAAGGTCAATTCTTAAGTCTATTTCTCTTTCAGGAGGAATACCGAGTAGATCATCTAGGAATACTTCCAGAAACTCATTCACAACGGGGACTGACTCAAGAGTAGGGGTTTCAGAATCAATATCCCTCACCCTATATAGATAGTAAATACAACCCTTAGAAATCATCTTTCTAGGTTTCATATAAGAAACAAACTGACCTCTAGGCATAGAATTTCCCTATTTCCATTCCAGGACAGGCTCATTTGGGAACTGAAACTTGACTACATGGGTTCTACAATCAATAAAAGCATAACAAGAGTGCAGCCAACCCATACCGAGGATAACATCAAAGTCTAACATATCAAGCTCTACCAAATCAGCAAGAGTAACTCTATAGGATAAGGAAACATGACATCTTCTATAGACCCGCTTAGTCACCATTGAATCACCAATAGAAGTAGAGACATAAAAAGGTTCTAACAACACAAATGGAAGAAAATCAAACCTCATAGCCACATATGGCATCACAAAAGACAAGGTATCACCGGGATCAAGTAAAGCATAAACATCAAGTAGAAAAAATTTTAACATACCGGTAACCACATCGGGAGAACCCTCTTGTTCATCTCGAGTCTCAAGTGCATAAAATCAATTCTGCTTAGGAGCATTCACACCCGAACCACTTGGACCGGATGAAGGATAGGGTTGAGCCCTACGATGACTATCTCCTTCATTTCTTGGAACCAAAGGACAATGTCTAATCTTGTGATCCATCTTACCACAATCAAAGCAAGCATTGGAACCCACTAGACACTTGCCCTCATGCTTTCTTCCACACTTAGCACAATTCGGAAATGAAGACCCAATACCACCTCTTTAAGGCTTAGGGTTAGACACCATTTCATTGTTGAACCTTGGGGGAGACTTAGAAGAACCTTGCCCGGAAAACCTTTATCGAAACCTTAAACGACCACGTCCACCGGACTTGGGGTGGGAGGAGTTACCATCATGAATTCTTGACCTCTTAAGCTTTCTATACCTCTCTTTAAGTTTCTCCTCTTCAATGTGTTGGGCATGATCCATAAGACGAGAAATGTCCATGTCATGGACTAGCATAGTTGTACGACATTCTTTCACAACCAAGTCGGACACACCTGAAACGAACTTACTCATTTTTGCCCTAGAGTCAGCCACTATAGAAGAAGCATACTTCGACAATTGAGTGAACCTCAAAGAATAATTCTTAACACTTATATTACCTTGCCGGAGATTAATAAACTCAAGCATCTTAGCCTCTCTCATCTCAAGAGGGAAGAACCTATCAATAAAAGCATATTTAAACCTTTCCCATTCTATGGGACCCGCTTCTACCAGTCTTTCTTCTTTCCATTGGTGAACTAAATCTGAACGACCACCTTAAGTTGATAAGCGACCGATTCCGCCTTTTCCACTGGAGTCAGTCCCATGATGGCTAACACCTTGTATACCTCATCAATAAACTCTTGAGGATCTTCCTCAACCTTTGAACCATAAAATTCTGGAGGATTCATCCTTGTGAAGTCCCTCACTCTAGAAGCCGTCGTACCCACATTTGGGTTCACGGGGACTGTAACCTCTCTATTGGCTTAGGCCGTCACGGCTTGAGCCAACACTTGAAAAACTGACCTAAACTCCGCATTTGTCACATTTTCCACCAAAAGGTCGACAGGAGCTTGAGGAGGAGCTCCTTGGTCCACATTGTCTTCCTCAATCCTTGTAGCTTGAGCCCTTCTAGTAGTCATATTTTGCGGACCATCGGGTAATGATTAAGAGAAAGACCTTATAAAGTTAAACTCTATCGCACGACTTAGAGTGAAGAAAGAAGTGAAGTTTCCTAAGCATCTAGTAGCCTCTCATTAATAAATGTGGTGCGCTTCACACTTATGAAAAAGACTCTACTTCACGTGGTTTTGAGACATACTAGAACCATTCTAAACCTTGTGCTCTGATACCAAGTTTGTCAAGACCAAGGGGTACCCCTAATATGTAACATGGCATACAAGACCCCGAGAGGCCTTATACAAGCCACTTAGCTTTCATAACATAAGAAAATAGAAATAAGGCATAAATTTAAAACATTTTCAACACAATCAAAGTCTTTATAAAAAGAAGCGGAAGTCTAATACAATTTGTCTCAAACCATTTAAAACATGAGTATCTTTAGGACACAGCCCATACAATAGTTCAAAACATAAAATAAAAGACATAAGGAAATGGTGGTCAAATCCTTGAATGCTATGAAGATTCACCAATCTTCAAATCTTGCTCTACTATGATCTTAGCCACGGGGATGGTAGTTGATATCGTTGTACTCTACATTTGGATAAGAAATGTAGGCAAAAGTATGCATTAGTACAAACATGTACTAAATATGATACCTTGCATAAATATCATAAACATAAGCATTAGACAACATAAATCATAAGCATAATCAATGCACATAATAAATCATCATAACAAGGAGGAATACTTCCTCATGTAACCTCAACTTATCCTTAGTTCAGACATGGGTCATCCGCCTCTAGTCATACTTACATCATGGAAGGCAACTCAAGAAACAATCCAAGCTATTCATTTTTCATAACATAATTCATACTTATTCATGCTTACTATTAAAGGCATGGGGATTAGCCTCCTTGCCTCTTATAAAGGCTAATAGGTATTCAACTCTTGCCTTACATACTTTAGGATCATGGGTATTCCCCTCTATGTCCAACATCATAAGACACGGGTTTTCACCTCCACATATTTCTATAAGGGTGATGGGTATTCCCCTACATTCCCAATCATCATTATGGGAATGAGGATAGTCTCTTTTAGTTCAATCATACATAATAGGAACGTGGGGAGTTGCCTCATGTTCAACATCATAGAGTAAGGCTAGTCGCCTCACACTCATCATCACATGACACGGGAAGTCACCTCATGTTTTCTAACCTAGGAATATGGATAACTGCCTCATATCCTTCTCATATGGAGTTCATGGGAAATCACCTCAAGCCTCATCAATTTCATAGTCTTTTAACTTAGATTCATTTGAGGTGAGATATCCTTTCAGCCTAGAATCAATCAATGTGAACAAGCCTTTCACATTCATACATACATAAGGAATCATGTGGGTAAAGTCCTTCCATAACAATCCTATCTAAAATCACCAATTCATGCTTAAGGTTTACGCTTAAAGCAATAGATATCATAATCATCTCATATGCTTTTATCTCAAAGCATTCTTAATGTATCTCATCAATCCTATAAACCTACAAATTCTCCTTTCATGGAATAAAACTCATTTAGATCAATCATCTTTCTAGACATGGGTTTGGCATGGGTACATGTAAATTCATCCTAAAAACTTATAATCCTATTGATTCATACATAAACAATCATAACCCAATAAATTGGATCAACATTCATAAATACCCACAACATTAGAAGAAAACTGTAACGACCCGGAAAATGATAGAGTGAAACTAGAGCCTCACATGTGAGTTTGGAGTCGAGAACTTAATGAAATGATTATATTTGAATTTGACCCAAAAAGTTCTTAAAAATGTGCTTCGGAAGTGACCGGAAACTTGTTTAGCTGTATATAAAAAGATTCGTTTAATTTTTTGAAAATCCGACTTCATATTCTTGTTTAGGGGGTCAAATTGAGTGGGAAATGGGTCTAACCCAAATTTTAGAGCAACCGTATCAAAATCCGAAATTTCCAAGTGAAGCCTTTTTCGAGGGTCTACTTTGGAGGGTCATATCTCCTAGCACACAAATTATTTGGGTGGCCAATAATATATCCATGGATAGCCCTTTGAGTTAGATACGTAACGCACTTCGTTTCATCTCATTCGGAGTTCGGACGAAGAAGTTATGCCCATTTTCGTAAACTCTGTCCGGCAGAAAAAGGCAATTTCCAGTAGCTAATTTTACTGTTCACATGCCCCATTTTTTTTCTAAGTGTTGGACAATTTTTTTCCAAAGGGCATATGATATTCCCTATATATCATTAGTTCATTCCCATCCCTAAAAACATTTCCCTCTCTACAATCCTCCATTAAGAAGAAGAAGAAGTGGGAGCTAGGGCTTTGGATTCAAGGCTTTCTTCATCAAATTTCGTGGGAGATCATAGCAAAGGTATGGTGACCCTTGATCCTTGATTATCTTTCCTTCAAGGAGTCCATTAAAAACGGTTTCAAAAGTCTTCAAAGAAGAAAACTTCTATTTTCTATTCTAGGTATGGGTTCATGGGTAAAATGTTTTCAAAGTCATTATATTGGTGAATTGAAGTTGTATTTATGATTTTAAGATGATTTTATATGAAACTTCTTCAAGAACCCATGTTTTCATTAAAAAGCCTTGAATTTGCTTATGAAGTGGGTTTAATGCCTATGATTTAATGTTGATGAAATTGTGTTTAGATCGGATTGTATTGTTGATTTATATGGTTTTGTATATCTATTTATGATGAATTGTTGGTATATGGATGAATTGAGGATTGTGGCCTTATGGGCAAATTATGGGTGAATCACCTTGTGGTGATAGAATTGTTGGGGATTGAGTAATGGTTATTATGGCTTTGGAGGATGGTAAGTTGGCTTAATCTCATATTATGGATAAAATTGTTCTTGCTTGGTTTGATCCACTTATGGTGGAGGTGTTTAATTATGGAATGTATTGTGACCATGGCCTTGAAGGCATAGTATGAGAAATTTAAGTGTTACATGACATTTTATGAATGGACATTCAATGGAGCTAATGTGATCATGTTATGAAAGTAAATGTGTTATTATTGAAAGGATTTTTCTCAATTTGACACTCATGAATGTTGATGATAGAATATGAAGGATTCTCCAATTTATTGCATATCTCGAATTGGTAGAGCTTGTGCATCCTTTTCTTGTTTAAATGATTATATTGTTGGTTGTGGAATCCTCGAATCGGTAGGCTAGTAGCACCCTTCCACTCATGATAATAATGAACCTTGAAATCGGTAGGCTTATCGCACCCTCCCATTAATAATAGTAATGAACCTTGGAGTCGGTAGGCCTATGGCACCTTTCCATGAAGGTTAATGATGAGACTTGAACCGGTAGGCCCATGGCACCCTTTCAAGAGGAGTTAATGAGCTTTCCTAAATGAACCTTGAAACGGTAGGCTTAAAGCACCCTTTCACGTGTTAATGAATGTAATTTGGAGTTGGTAGGCCAATGGCACCTCTCATACGTGATAATGTCAAGGTAACAACTATTCTATGGGAATGTAGGCTAAGCACCGAGTGGATTTGGTTAGATGGAAACTCCCCAATAGTTAGGCATGAGTTTCAATGATCGTCTACCTTATCCCATAAACTATGTGCCCGCATAGGTAGCTAGTGGATCCATTAAGCTATATATACCGGTCTTCCTTAGGCAAGTAGACCACCTCTTTACGGTGTGGGGACTTATGACACCGGATTCCATGACAAAGCTCTCGGGTCTATGTCGGTTAAATGCTTACTTCCCATCATGTGAGATTTCATTATGGTTTCTTGATAGGTTCTACAAAGTGTAGGTAGTAGTATGGGATGCTACCTATACATTGCACGAGTAGGCTTGGAGAGGGTCATAGTGAGTTTCTCTAAATCCTAATGTATGTGATACAATTGTGGCCTAAATGAGGTTATTAAAGAATGTTGGCTCTCAAATGCTTAATATGAGATGCATGCTATACTTGGGTTATATTATGAGTTATTTTCCCTTGTCATGTCTTAATTAATGATATACCTCTTATGTATGAATATTGTGCAAAGGTGAAAGAAAGGAATGATAAGTTACCTTAAGTGACCTTAATGTGGTGCCTTAGTATGGATGGTGGTATGGGACGCCATCCATACATTGCACGAGGTATAGCATAAGGGTTTCTTGAGGTGAAGGTCCAAGGTAAAGGTTTTCATGTTGAAATTGTTTAAAGGTAATATTATGACTTACTTGATGTTTATGCTTGTATTGTATGTCTTTTATGCAACTATTCATGGTACTTCAAAAAGTGGCATAATGCATGGTTTCTAACCAAAATGTCCCTTTTAAAGCATGTTTTGCATGGTCATCATACTTAGTACATTTTGTGTACTAACCCATATTCTTCATATTTTTACTATAAGTGTAGGTTCCGGCAAGTGATCCCTCCTAGCTAGTTTGAAGTGTTGGATTGCTTTCCTCCAAGACTTGGTATGTCCTCATGGATTCGAGGATAAGACTTTTAAGTTCTTTTGTTCATGTAATAGACTTAATAGACTTCTTTTGATTGTAAAGGGCTGTGTCCCTACTTATGTTTTGTGACTGTGTCTAAGATGGCCATGTGAGACTTAGACTTCCGCTGTGTGTTTGTAAAGTTGTTATAATGAAGTTCAAATGTGTGGATGTAAATAAGTTTTTTTTTATTCCGCACTATTTTCATTATTGAATGCAATGAATGACTATGTGGCTCGTATAAGGCCCCTTCGGGGTCGAATACGCCATGTTACGACTAGGGAGTACTCTCGGGTCGTGACAAAACCCCTTACTCAAACTGAGGAATTTCATCTTTTGAATTGGGGAATCCTAGGGACTCCATGGATGGAAGGAATCCATGGATGAAAGTCATCACACCTTAATCACAAAGCCCACAAATTCTTAAGGAATGGAGACTTGACCTTGATCCTAGCTCCAAATCTCTATTCTTCTTCAAGTTCTAGAGAGAGAAATATTTGACAGAAGAACTTTGGGATTTCTTTTTGATTTTGGAAATAATGACTTGAATAGGTGAGTTTTGGGGTAAAATCACTTATATAAGGGTCCTAGGCTTGGGTAAAACGACGTGGATTTTATATAATTAAAACCAAAAAAGACCCTTAAGCCCCAAACTTACAGGGGATTGCCCCATATTCACGTGAGGCTCCACGAGCCGTGGTACCCACCACGAGCCGTGGTACCCACCACGAGCCGTGGTGCCTTCCGTGGTCATGAACCAGTGGCTTGGCAAGCACACCCCTTAACCGCTAAAAACTAAGTCTTCACCACGACCCATCAAGGCCTTCACGAGTAGTGTAGTGGCTCGTGGGGAGGGTCCTATTTTTGGGTAGACTTGGAGTTTTATTGCCTCACTTCCACGAGTGGCACCACGATCTGTGGTGGCCACTACGATCCATCTTGGCTCTCGTGGGAGGTGATATTCCTTTGGTCACTCACTGCCTAGGTCCATGGGCACCACCACAAACTTAGGTGCTCTTCACAATCCATGTGGACCTTCGTATAGGGTGCCAAGGTGAATTTCTCTAGCCCTTGACTTGGTACTTAACCCCTAGCTTTGCCTACTAGATTCGGAGGTGTTATAGAAATAGAAATAAAGAGACAT
Source organism: Solanum tuberosum (assembly GCF_000226075.1). Taxonomy (NCBI): domain Eukaryota; kingdom Viridiplantae; phylum Streptophyta; class Magnoliopsida; order Solanales; family Solanaceae; genus Solanum; species Solanum tuberosum. Next base: position 3,797,335 of record NW_006238929.1, read on the forward strand.
TGTTTAACCCAAAAGAGCACTCTAATATAAGGAAAAGTAATACTACAAATATTCAAAACATAAAATAACAAAATACCATCAACAAGGGAATATTGTCATGAAGTCCCTTACCCCAACAAAATTATAATGTAGTGTCCTTAATGCAATATAAGCAAAAGTTCCGGGAGGCTAAGAAAAAGTGTCCCCTTGACAAACTATGCCTATGGAGCACTCTCATCAGGAGTTTCAGGTGGGGAAGCCATATGAAGGGAATCAATGACTGGCAAAAGGATCACTGGAGGCGGCAAGGAAGGCTCAACTAGGGCATCAATGCCCGTCTCAGCAGTAGGAGGTACGGTGGGGGTCTGGAGTGACTCCACTAGAACTAACCTATGAAGTCTGTCGAAGAGATCTCTCTAGGGTTGCTTGAAGAATAACCTCTTTGGTCTCATGTAGCTCAGTGAACATCTCTAAAATCCCATGCTCCTCATCATAACTCTTCCCCATCAGTCTCCTCGGCCAACTCCTCCTTAGCCCTCTCACTCTCATCTCTACAACATCAAAATTAGAAGCATATTCTTACTGCATAGTAGGTGTAGGAACATTACTTAGCATCTTGGGAGCGGACGTCAGTGCATCTAGTAGGGGCACCTCACCCCAAAGCATCGATATATCCATCGACTACAACTACACCACCTCCGCACTCAAGGTAGCAAGCTCATCCTTCATGGTATCTAGTGCACCAGAGCTACCCTCGGCCTATTTTTGGGTCTCTAATATCGTTGTGAGTTCATCCAACCTCACACTATGACTCTCAAAAGTTCCCTCACACTTGACCACCTCCATAGCAATGGCGCTAAGGCCTTCTTAATGGCCTGGTCAATGTGCTTGGGAATGTCCATCTCAACCCGGGTGACTATCATAGTCTGGGTCAAGGGAGGAGGCCTCACAGCAGCAGCAACACATACAGAAATAGAGGCAGTAGGGTCAGAAGTATATGAAGATGTAGAAATACCTGCCTACTCCACAAGAAGAGCAGGTTTGCTAGCCTCAGCTGCTAGGGTAGTGACATCAACCACGAGCATCGATTCTAGTGGTGGCGGCCTCCCTCGATCCACACCATCCCACAAGTACTCAGCCATAATTCTTGGAATATCACTAGATGAGGCTGGTGTGATCCTCACATCTATCATCCCCTGAAAAGGGAACTCCCGCTCTCTCACATAACAATGTAATTAGCACTGGGAAAGGGAGAGAGGTTTGCTCCTACCTGGCCTGTAGCAGTATATCCTCCACAGTGATGGAACCTACATTGGTTTTTTCCTTCTCAATGATAGAGACCACTAGCATTGCCTTTGGATGCAGGAGCATTTATTATTTTTGGGATGGCATAATGTTGCTGCTAATAAACTTGAACCAATATCGTGCCACGATGTTCAGATCCTTCTTGTCTATCTTCACCCCGTCAGCCATCCAATAGGGAGAAGACTCATAAGATATCACAGGGGCAAACCACCCCTTAAATGCATCTAGATTCCTGGTCATCTGGGTGTTGTACTCATCAACATAATTATCTGGGGTGCACAGTCCTATGTTAATCTCATTTACATGGCACATAACCATCTTGCCCCTCACTTCCACTTCATCTACAGTTTTCTAATCAATGCCCATTATATTCTTTGGAAACTCCTTAGCATAGGCGTCATAGAACTCTCCCACTAACTTTGGCACATAAGGTTGTCTGGCTTTACTGAACTACTCTAACTTGTGAAATTTCATCATATGCCAAATATCCTGGTAGTCACTCATGACTCCCTCCAAAATAGTCCCTTCTCTTTCTTTCTTAAGCCTATTTAAATGTCTTAGAGATATTATTGAAAGGCAGGCTAAAGATATTGTGGGGGCGATGCCAACTTAGAGCGAACATTCACTTGCTTTGTGTCAATATGTTTCCTCACTTTTTTACCCCTGCTTGTACGGATTTTATGGTTGGTCTGTTGGGAACAAGAGGCCTCTGAAGGATAATTTATAGAGATGCCTTTTTGTTTCTTTCGAGGAGGAGGAGACTCTCTATTGATCTCAGTATCAGATGAAACTATATGTTTTCCCTTTTTTGTGCCATTTCCTGAAAAGCACACATTCAAACATAGAATATGTGAAGGTTAGTTGAAATCAAACACACATTGAATTACATTTTGAAAATATTTGGGAGGCTCACCTAACGGGAAGGCGGATCACCAACAGGATCGGTTAGCTCCAGTGAGTTCGCCAAAATGGACTTTAGCAATTCTCTAAGGGTTTAGGCACAAAAACTGAAGTCAATGCCAACTCGGTGATTCACCAAGTTAGTTTCGGTGGGCTCAGACAAATACGCCAAAAATTAAAGTGCAAAAAGGAAAGACAAAGGCATCAAGGGTGATATCCACTCCCACTCAGTGATTCACCTAATGGGTTGGGCAGACTAAGACAACCCCACCAAATGGGATAGTATCCAGGGTCATATATATATGCTAAAGAAGGCGAACTGGGGCTTACTCATCGATTCACCTAACCTCCTTGGAGAGCTAAGAGAAGCCTGCAAAAGGAAGTGCTTAGTGTAGTGCCTAATTTTCACATATAATCTAACATACATAATGAATACAAGTTCCCCTCCTCCCCTCAATCATTAAAATACACCTATATGCTTATCACCTATGAGTGCCCAGATTTCCCCCATATATTGCTAAGAATTGCACTAAGTGGCGATATTCCCTTAAGAAAGTAATCACCATGTCTATCATTTTGCAAAATCATGGAATTGGGTCAACAATGGGCCAATCATACTTCACCCACAACAAATAGGATCAGACCCAACATATTTTTCAGTATAATTTCATATTTCAACCAAAACAGACAAGATTCCCAATTTGGTAGGAATATACATTCTTACAACTCACAGGCACAGTTCAAATCACCAACAATAATGCTACCGATCGAAATCAAGCACACAATAACAGTTAAAGGGCTTAAGCGCACACCCCATATGCAATTTAAAGTCTAAAATCTTAACAAAGAATCGAAAACCAACTTTAATAGTAGCAAGAGTTGTGAAAGACGAGGGATTGGGGATATAATGACAAGAAACCCAAGAAAAAGCTCTACTGAAAACACTTAAAAACGACTCATAATCACTCAAAGTAGTCAAAATAAGAGAAATGATTCGAAAAGGCTTTAAAATATTAAAGGTTTTGAATTTTGAATTTGAAAAGACCTTTGGTCTTTCTATGATAGGCACATTCGGCGAACTTGACTAATGTCGTCGAATGTGTTCTGCAAATCACTATTTGGAGCTTAAGCTCAGCAAACATGCTTGATTAAACACTGAACCTGCAGGCTGATTTGGCGGACCCTATGAAGTCCATGTAGTGTACTTTGGTGGATCGCCCTTTGGAGTTCTGATCATTGATTTTGATAGTACACTTTTCTATCTATTCAAGCTATAATGGAAGACAAGAATGAGTCCGTGCAATGCCTTTGGCGTATAGTCGTTTGGGTTTTGATATCGCCTATACTTCCATTTTAAATCTTTCGACCTATTCTCAATCTGGACTCAAAATGCATCGAAAGCAATAAAAAAAAGAGGTAAAGACTTGGGTTTTCTCCCAAGAACTGTATTATTTAATATTGTGGCGCGACATTATTTTCAAACTCAACAAACATTCTTGGGGTTTGGGATGGTGTCACTAGGAAATGTTCCATTTCTCCTTGCATTCAGATGAGTGGAAATTTGGGCCAGATGGGACCCCAGTTGCTTAATAGAAACCGAGTGAGAAGTCATCGTTTGAGATAAAGTGGAGAACTCATTTTTCAATTCTTTCAACAATTTATCAGACCCTTCAACCTTGTTGTAGATCCTTGCAAGCATGTCTCCAATTCAGCTTCCTTCAAGCCCAACGGGTTTTTTATGAGTGGATGATCATAGGGAGGCACATACCATCTTTGTCCATCTCCCTATCTCTCTAATTTCCACCCCTCCAATCTTTCCAATTACTTTCTCTATCCTTGTTCCTACCTTGGTTCCCACATTGTCATTGATAATTAGTGTGAGAACCCCACACTTGATTTCCCATGTATTGAACTTTTTCAATGTTGAATGCCTCAAATTTGGCATCATCATGGCACTAACCGCTATTAGTTCCAACCGCATTTATTGAATTGGTTCCACCTTCCATGACATGTCTAGATAACAAATCGAGTTAGGTCATCATTTTGGCCATGTTTACATCTCTTTCATAATCCTTCTCGACTTTTTCTTTGGTTAAACTCAATTGTACAGTAGGAACTTGGTCCTCTCTAGTGTGCCATTCTCGATTAACCTTAGTCATATCATCAAGCAACAAGGCAGCCACATCAAATAGTTGTCTCATTAATCCACCTTGGACTAATTGATCAACCACACCTTTATTGACTAAATCAAAGCCGCAATTGAAGTATTGCAGTAGCAAATTGTCCGGAACTTCATGCATTGGAGATTGCAAAAGTAACTTCTTGAACCTCAGTCATGTCTCGTGTGGAGGCTCACCTCCAACACACTTGAAATTTCAGATCTGGATTTGAAGTTTAACCTTTTTTTGAGGGTGAATAAAATATCTCAAAGAAGTCATCATTTAGCTCTTCCCACGAAGTGATTAAATCATTTGGCAAATCTGCCAACTATTTTGTAACCTTTCCCGTAAAAGAAAATGGGAACAACCTCAACCTTATAGACTCTTAAGAGATACTCTTGAACACGAAGGGTCCACGTACCTCCATGAAATTCCTAAGGTATTCATAGGGATCCTCAGGAGCTAGACCCCCAATAATTCCTTTCATCTGGAGCAATTGTATCATAGTTTTGGAGATGTGAAACACAATCCTCCCGGTTGTGAAAGGCATCCAGATTTCCCTCATGGTTTGAATGACACTAATCTGCATGTCATTCAATTCACCCATGTTGTCTTTTTGACCATAGTGACTATTGTTGTCACTTCCATGGTCACTCCTTTTACCAACCTGCAAATTAGCTAAAAACAACACCAAATAATAAATCTACTACAAATAAACAAAATTAAAATCAGATTTCTCAATTTGAATTCTTAACTACCATTCCGTGACAGCGACACCATTTTTGATAACGCTCAAATCACTCATCAAAATTAATCAAAAGAGTGAGCCACGTTAGTCAGTCAAAACCCAGCGAAGAGTCGCAATCGAATCCCACAAAGAATGGTATATCATGGAGAATTCCTATCAAGAGATTTAGACTTTAAATTTACTCATTTGCACTAGTAAGAACAATCGGGTAGATGATTCAACCAATTTAATATAAAGTTTTGGTTATCAATTATCGCAATCAAACTAAGTGTCGACGAAATCAATATTTAACAAGCAATCTTAAATATCACATAGGGGTAATTGTGTAGTTCTATAGTGAAGAACATTCATGAATAGGCTAATTCATCTTCATTAACACTAATTATCTTTCGATCTTAAAGCATCTATGCATAGAATCTCCTGTTGGTCTCATCTAAAGGGAAATATAAACAACCCAATACCCTACTCTATTCGCTTTCAAGAACATGACTAATAGATCCGACCCATAACCTCTATTTTCAAGAAATTTAGAGGCATCAAAACTAAATTTCTAGTATCGAACTAATTACCCACTCCAATCAATCTCTCTCGAGCATCAACTGGAGATCGAAAGTAGGAATTAAGTTTCCAACACCCAACCCCATATTTGCACCCCTAGATCTTGGCGTTTTAGCCACCCATAACAAAAAGTAAAGAGATTATACCTTCCATGAAAGAAGTTATTGGTAACATGAAATTAAGCAATTACGAGTAAACCCACTTTGGATTTAACATCAATTTGACAATTTCAAGCACAAAATTGTAAAACCCCAAAAGCTAGAAAAGTGTTCTTCAAAGGTAAAGTGTTCTAATAATCTAAAAACTCTCTTAAAAATTGTATCTTTGATTGTCTCTCAAAATTGTATCATAAATTTTATATGTTTTCTCTTTCCTTTGGGCTATTTTTACTTTCCCAAAATTTGGCCCCAAAATCCACTACAGGACTAACTCAGTGAAATTAGTCAGGCTCACCGAATTCTCTTGGCAAATCACCTATCTTTCCTCAGATCACCATATGATTCTCTAGGCTTCAAGTGTTTCAATCTCAGTTGGCGAACTAGATTGAGTCAGCCTTTCATGTTCGACGAATCAGTGAATACCACCTCGGTTCACCTTTCAAGCATTCAATCTTTACTTTTCACTCTATCTATTTGGGTGATGAAATTCAGGGCTTCCATTCTCATTCGACATGTCCCCATCTCTATTGAGTTCCCCGACCTGATTTGATAGATACAAGTGCTATGCACCATCACTTTGGGTGAAGTCATGTTGATAGTCTCATATGGTTAAAGATTTCTTAGGAGATGGGGGGTTTGATTTCTTTTATTGAGGCTCGCTCTTCCTTTGTTGATAAGATTCATGAACGCCAGTTTGATGACGACAAGTTAAGTCTCATTTGAGACAAGGTGATGAGAGGGGAATCCAATGAGGTTGTCCTAGATTTCTGGTGGTGTCTTGAGGATGGGGGAAGAATTTGTGTGCCCAAGGTGGGCGGGTTGATTAGACTGATTCTTGAGGAGGCCCATAGTTCTCTATAATCCATCCATCTGGGTGCGGCAAAGATGCATCATGAACTGGCCCAACACTATTGGTGATGTGGGATGAAGAGAGATATTGCAGATTTTGTTTCAAGGTGTTTGACTTGTCAACAAGTTAAGTGTGAGCACCAGCGGCCTGGAAGTATATCTCAGATGATGCATATTCCTACTTAGAAGGGGGAACGGATCACTATGGACTTTGTCGTGGGACTACCTACCATCATGAGTTGTTATGACTCTATTTGGGTGGTTGTTGATAGCTTGACCATATCTGGCCATTTCATCCTAGTTCGAGTGATGTATACCGTGGAGAAGTTAGTTGAGGTTTATATCAATCGAATTGTGCGATTACATAGAACCACAGTTTCTATTGTCTTTAATCGAGGTTCTTTGTTCACTTCCCATTTCTGGATGACTTTGTAGCATGGTTTGGGTACTTGGTTAGACATTAGTACATCCTTCAATGCTTAAATAGATGGTCATTCCGAGCGGATGATTCATGTGTTAGAGGACATTCTACAAGCCTATATGATTGATTTTGGTACTAGATGGGATCAATATTTCCCCTTAGAAGTGTTTTCCTACAACAACAATTATCATTTTAGTATTCAGATGGGCCCTTTTGAGGCATTGCATGGCAGACGATGTATATCTCCGATCGGATGGTTTGATTCGACAGAGATTGATTCATTAGATACAAACATTCTTAGAGATACTATGGAGCAAGTTCATATGATCCAGATTAGACTGTTGACAACCCACAGTTGACAGAAGAGTTATGCGGATCACATAATTTTAGCCCTAGTTTCATGGAGGGTGCATATGTTTGTGTCACGATCCAAGGGTACACCCTAAATGTAACATGGCGTACTTGGCCCCGAAGGGGTCTCATACAAGACCTTAGCATATCACAACATAAGATAATAGAAAACTGCAGAAATTTTCAAACTTTTTCCATACAATCGAAGTTTTTATAAAACGCAAGCGGAAGCCTTACTATACTTTTTCTCAAACCACCTAAACTTGACTTGAATAAAACTTTGGGACGTAGCTCATACAAAAGTCTAAAACATAAAGAAAATTACATAAAGGGAAAGGTGATCGATCCTCGATGCTATGAGGACTCACCAAGTCTTCTACTCCTTTGCTTCTTAGAAACCTAGCCTACAAAATGGAACACAATATTGCCAAACCCTACATTTGATAAGAATGTAGGCAAGAGTATGCGTTAGTAATGTACTAAATATTTTAGCCATCAAGACATCATAAGAGCATAACGCAAGGGTTAGCCAACATAAAACATAAGTCATAATCATAAGAGACAATAACATAATCATAAGCATAACCTTCAACATAGGCATAATATTAGCATAAGTCAACATAAGGCATACATCTGGTGCATAGGAGATACCTCATGTTCATGGCATAGTATATACTTTAGACCTTTATATCATAAGAGTACTATACTTCTAAGTAACCTCAAAAACACACTTGTGCAATGCATGAATGATATCCCATAATTCGATTCACACTAAGCATAACCTTGAAGTCACCCTATTCATACTTACCATTCATTTGGTCTCATTCTTAGCTTACTTCATATAGACAAGGGAATCTCTCACCTTTAGTCAATCATAACATGGAAGGCAACTATAGCAACAATCCATCAAAACATGCATCTTATAAGAGAACACTTCTTAGGTAACCATAATTTATACTTGTGCAATGCATGGATAAAACCCCATAACCCTACCCACACTAAGTACTCCTTTAGGTCATCATACTCATACCTTTTGGTTGGAGACTAGTCCCCCTCTTTAAGCCTTAGAACACTATGAGACACTCCTTGAGCATACTCTTAGTTCCCTATTAACTTGAACACTACGAGATGCTTCTCAAGCATATCTAATTTCACTATTAAGATGGACTCTATGAGATTCTTCCTTAAGCATGTCTAAGTCCATTAATGCTTATGAACACTAGGAGGTACTTCTTTAAGCAAGTCTTAGTTCATTGGATAAGGAGATTTCAACCCTAACTCCACTACGTGAAGGCTTCCATCTCATTAGATCTAACTTTGGGAAAACCTAGACTCTACTATGTGAGAATTCCCCCCTTTAACTTGGATAGTCCTCACATCAACTAGGTGTGGTTCTCCATTCAACTTGGAGCCCGGACCCTACCTTGTGTGACAATCCATCTCATTGTCAATATCCACTTGGGGTCAAGCATACACCCCTAGATTTACTATTAAGCCTTGCTTAATATTCAAATCTCATGGAAGAATGTCCTTGAAAATAAATCCATGCTCAAGTGATTCTATCAGTTCATGCACTCAAGCACTCATAAGGTAGATTAGGTGAGTATAGGCCTTTCACCACAATTCTACCTACTAGACTTCTATTCTCATATAGTCTTTACTCTCAAAGCCTTAGCATACATAACTCATCACATTGGCTTTACTCTCAAAACCCAAGTGATCAACATTCATGACTACAAGCCTTACTTTCAAAGCTTTACTTCTTACAATCATCATGCATATCTAGATTTCAAGGCATTCTAGTCATAAGCTTCATATTTAAGCAATTCTAGTCATAATTCATCATATAGGTTCAATCTCAAGCTTTACTAGTCATAATCCATCATATATACTTTATTATAATTCAACTCATGTTTATGTACTTCTATTCTTGAACAATTACTATACACATCATCAATTCTAGAAGATCACCTATGAATCATCAATTTCACTTCACAAGGCATACACCCACATTCTTCATTTTTCTCAATTATACTAGGGTTAACCATGGAAAACATATAATATCATCAATATATCATGATTCAATTCTAAATCAATCATAAACAAGTACTATCCACTCAATTGGAATCATACCCAACACTACCCATAACATAGGAAGAAACCCTAGCTTAGGTTGGGGTTTATCTTCACAATTTAGGGGAAATCTAGGGGGCCTCCATGGATGGAAGAATCCTTGGATGAATAAGCTAACATAACTTGATTCAAAGCCCTCAAAAAATCTTGTAACAATGGAGTCTTGTTCTTGACCTAAGCTTCAAGCTCTATCTTCTTCTTCAAGTCTTAGGGAGAGAAATATTTGAGATAAGAGTATTTTGGGAATTTGATTTGACTCTTGTGAAATAATGACTTAATTGTGTGGTTAAAGGGTTAAAAAGAGCTTATATAGGTGTATAAATTCCATACAAAACTATCCTCACTTAAAACTAACTAAAAAGGAATTTATTAAAAGACCCCTCACTAGGCAACCTTGGTGCCAGGTACCACGATAGAGCTCACGAGCCGTGGTCAAGACCACGATCCGTGGTCCTTCCCGTGGTCCTTGGGCAGTGGCTAAGGCTTGAGGTCTTTGGCCTCCACAAACTAAGGCTTCTTCACGAGCCTTCCCAGGAGTCGTGGTCCTCACCACTGGCCATGAAGTGGCTGGTGAAGATGAGCCATTTTTGGGAAGCCTTGGATGGTACACTGCCTCACCACCACAATTGGCCCCACAATCCATAAAGTCTCTCATGGTCTAAGGCAATGCCATGGCAAGCTTGGGGTAGCTTGGCTCTTGCGTTCCCCCTTGCCCATTTGCTTTGGCTCATGCCCTCTTGGCCTCAACTCTAGCCCTCAATTTAATACTATATGGTCTACTAAACTACGGGGTGCAACACGTACCTTTACGTTTAACCCCTAAACCCCTCATTCTAAGCATGGAAAATCTTATCTACGACTCTAATCCTCATATCAAACTCTAGAACCCCAACTTAAGGCTCTAGTTTAGTCTAATAGTTTTCGGGTGTTACAGTTTGGATTTGATTGTCACCCATGAAAGGTGTTATAAGGTTACGAAGGAAGGGCAAGCTGAGCTCTAGTTTCAATGATAATTTTGAGATTTTGAGTCGTGTGGGAGAGGTGGCCTATAATTTAGCCTTGCCACTAAGCTTGTCAGTTGTTCATCTCGTGTATCATGTCTCCATGCTTCGGAAGTACGTGTTGGATTAGTCCCATGTACTTTCTCCTGATTCAATGTAGTTGGGTCTAGACTTATCTTTTGAGGAGGATCCTATACCCATGTTGGATGGGCAGGTCCGAAAGCTTAGGACCAAAGAGATTGCTTTAGTGAAGGTGCAGTGGAAGCATCGTTCAGTCAGTGAGGCGACTTAAGAGATGTAGTCAGATATATGCGTCAGATATCCTCAGCTTTTCGAAGCTTCAGGTACATTTCTTTATTTATATTTGAGAACGAACATGATTTTTAGTGGTTAATAAAGAAATAACGCAGTCAGTCCTTTTTTTAAATTTTCATGAATTTACCATTTTACCCCTCCAGATATCGACCTCGAGTTTTTTCTGATTGAGTTTGAAAATTTGGTTTTTTGACTTTTAGTTAAAAGTTGAGAATTTGGTAAGTTTGTGATCTTGGAAGGCTAAGTTGCTTAAAAGTAATTTTTGGAGTCTTTTGGAGTTTCAAGTGTTGGAATGAAATTTCGTCAATTCCATCAGTCTTCAAATGTGGATTCTGAACTGGGAGAGTTGTCGGTTTTAGATTTGGAGTCTTTTTGAGGTCCTAAGTAGTGAAATTGTTGAAATTTAGCCTCCGGGTTGATTTTTGTCAACATTTTGTCTTTGGATGCTCGGATCAGAATTCTGAGAGTTCCCTTAGATTCGGGGGATGATTTTAGGTCTAGATGGGGTCTTGTTTGATTTTTTGTGAGACCCCGAGCTAGTTTTAGCCTTTCTAGGCGTTGAGTTAGTTTCCTCTTGTATTCATGAATGCCGGGTCAAATATATATCAGATTCATATTTTGACGATTCTATTGAATCTGAAACATCAAGTATAACTAAGTTTCATATAATGTTTGTGTGGATATGGTTTCGAAACTCGAGGGTCCTTTCGATATTTTTTGTATTGACTGATGTTTCTGGTGCTACAATCCTCTCTTAAGAGGAACCTGGTTCGCTTTAGCGATGGTCGATTAAGCGTAACCTGGTTTGCAAAAGGTAGGCTGGCCTTTTAGGCAGGGTTCACTTAAGAAAATTATGGTTTGCTTTAGCGTTAGTCTCTTGAGTAGAACCTTGTTCGCAAAAGCGAGAACCCCAACTTTTGTGGGGTTTGCTTAAGCAGAACCTGTTTCACAAAAAGCCACTTTGGATTCAACTTGAAAGAGGCCACCTGGTTCGCAAAAACCACCTGGTTCACAAAAGCCACCTGGTTTGCAAAAGCGATAACAAAAAGTAAAGAGATTATACGTTTCATGAAAGAAGCCATGGGTAACATGAAATTAAGAAATTACAAGTAAACCTATGTTGGATTCAACATCACTTTGACAATTTCAAGAACAAAGTTGTAAAACCCCAAAAGCTAGAAAAGTTTTCTTCAAAGGTAAAATGTTCTTAAACTCTCAAAACTCTCTTAAAAATTGTATCTCTGATTGTCTCTCAAAATTGTATCCTAAACTGTATGTGTTTTTTCTCTCCTTTAGTCTATTTTTACTTTCCCAAAATTTGGCCAAAAAATCCCCTTTGCGACTAACTCGGCGACATTAGTCGGGCTCACCGAACTCTCTTGGTGAATCTCCTATCTTTCCTCGGCTCACCTTATGATGCTCTAGGCTTCAGGTGTTTGAATTTCAGTTGGTGAACTCGAATGAGTCAGCCTTTCATGTTTAGCGAATCGAGGAATACCACATTGGTCCACCTTCCGAGCATTCAATATTTTCTTTTCACACTTTCCCTTTGGACGATCAACACCAGGACTGGCGTTCTCATTAGGCACATCGCCATCTCTACTGAGTCCCCCGACCTTTATTTGAGAGACACAAGTTCTATGCACTATCACTTTGGGTGAGGCCGTGCTGACTTAGTGATCCACGCTTCTTGTTAGGCGATCAATGATGTATAGTTTGGACTTCTTTTTTGCATTTTTGGCCATTCTTTCTAACTTCAATCCTTGCCTTGTCCAATTTCCTTCTTAGCTGCAAATCATCAACATTTAATCAAAATAGGAAAATATTAGGCATTGAGGACACAAATTATTAGGTTAAATAGACCTTAAATGAGTGTAAATCTACCACTCATCAGCGATGGTCACCTTGTTCACCTTATTCATTTGGCATGTCGCCATTCCTCTTTGAGATCTCCAACCTGCCTCAATTAATTCAATCATTGCAATATCAACTCGGGCGAGGTCTTACTCATTTGTTGATTTGTCCTTCCGTTTAATCGATCACCAATGTGCAGTTTACACTCTTTTTTTCATGTTTTTGGCCGTTCTTTCACACATTAATCCTTGCCTTTACCCGTTAGCTTCCAAAGCTTCAAATCATCATCATGCCAGTAAATAAGACACAATTAGGCATTAAGAACGCAAATAGTTGAACTAAATAGGCCTCAAATGAGTGTAAATCTACCACTCATCAACACCCCCAACTTAAATGTTTGCTTGTCTTCAAGTAAATAAAGAACATAACTAGTTCAACTAGCGTGTCCACAATAGTTCTCTGTGAGAGCTAACATGCAAGTGTCATTACAATACTATTCTCAAAAACATGCTACACTCAGTCATGATAAAAGAGCTTCAAATGATGACTATTTGGTATCCATCCAAGCTCAAGCTCACTATAGCTTCTTTTCTAATGCAAGACCATGTTTCAACAAATGAATTCAAGTGCCCTAACATCAAGAACGATTACATTCTTTCAAAGAAAATCATATAAAGAAGTAAGGAATCAATACAACTCTCACTCTCCTAGAAGAGAAAAGCATGCAAGCTTGATCCCATATGTTTGCTCATATTTTCCAATCATTAGAGACCCTAGTTTATACAGGATCTCAAGGGTCTTATAGGCTTGTAGTGGGGCTGGGGATTAAGGTATGGTCAATTTGGCTCAGTGACTTCACATGTTCAAAGTATTGTTACAATCATATTCACTTCTTCTTCTTTCCATTCTTTTTCATTTGAGAACTCAAACTTCGACTTGTCAATCACTCTATTGGGAACTACTTTTTATTTAACCAAATTTTTATTCAATTTTTCAAATGTGATTCATCACAATATTTCTATTTATATTTTCTATGAGGAGGGGTTCCTTCTTTTTGTGACATAATTCAAAGTTGAGTCTCATTTCAGCTTTCTTTGCCAATCACTTAGCTTTTATTCTTCCTTCATTTCACACCCCAACTTAGGCTTTTGGCCTATGTGGACTATTCAAATAAGCCAACACTTTAAAAAGGATTATAGGTGAGAAGTTAGGGACAATTTGGCCCAAGAGGTTTCAATATGGTTGTCAACAAATGTCTTAGACTCAAATTGTGGCAAAATAGATGCACACCCTTACAAGGTATTCACACAAGGATATGGAAATTAGGGTTCAATCTCAAAATTTCTACCCAAGATCATTCCTTACACTCACCAAGGCTAGAAAATTAGACTATCAAGGCAAATTCTAGGATTCTACAAGCATGTTTTCAAGTAAGACCTCAACACACATGACACTTCAAATACAATCATTTATCACAACCCAAAAAGATCAAAAGCTTATGTGTGATGTTCATTGCAAGGCTCACATCAAAACGCAGCTAGTTAACACAAGATTTAATAAGATCTCTCAAAAGTACATCCACATCGATTTATTTCTTGCAACACATATTATACACCATGCTCATCACGAGTATTATCAAGACATCGATATTGAACACAATTGATCCTCAAATTATTAACAATGACCACTCAAGAATTTACGGTTTCAAAATCTTATCATGGGGTAATTGAAAATTTGAGAGAAGGAGACCAACATGACTTACACCAAACAAACCACTGCAATCATCCAACAAAAGGGGAATATTTGCACAGATGCCCTTAGCCAACCAAAGTAAAAGTGTAGTGTCCCCAATGCAAAAGATATAATTGAGTTTTAGAGTGAGAGATTCCTTGACTCATGAAGAGTATTTTGAGATAGCTGGCTAGGTCAGCAGAACATCGAAATAGTACGAGTTGCCGACCATGCCTGTAATGCAGGCGAGATTATTTTCCCTCTACGAATTGACGTCCGATCGCTCAAAGAAATTAGGCAAATGGCCAATCTTTCCCAAACCTCGCCAAAGTTTACAGTACACCCCTTAAATTATGTAGTCATTAGGCGAACTGTGTCAGGTTCGCCTAATGCAATCGGTAGGTCGCCAATTGAGGGTTGCACCTTACCAAATCTAACAGTACATCTGCAAAGTTGAGCTTTCCAATGGGTTAGATCGTTGGAGCATCACCTAGTTGCTTCGGCAGATCCCTGACTTGAGATCTACATTCTCATTTTCTTCCTTTCATCCTGCACAAGCGACAAACACATTATTGAAAACCACTAAAACTTGGGTTGCCTCCTAAGAGGCACTTGATTTAACAACGCGGCGCAACGTAGATATTCTCTCAAGCATTATCCAAGCAAACCACTTCAATGACTCGCATATCATGACTCTCTCCAGAGTATACTTTCAACTTTTGGTTGCTAACTTTGAATGTGACCCCCTTTTCATCTCTAATTTTACTTTCCCCATTACTATACACTTTAGTTATTGTGTACGGACAAGTTCACTTTGACTTTAGTTTCTATGGAAAGATTTTCAATCTAGAGTTGAAAAGAAGAACTAGCTCACCCACTCTAAACTCCCGATGTATGATTTTGGCATCATACAAACGTTTGACTTTCTCTTTGTAAAGTGCAGAGATTGGATATGCTTGTAATCGAAATTCATCCAACTCAAGTAGTTGGTCAACCCGTTTTTTAGCCACCACTTCCCAATTAAATTTCATCATCGTCAATTCCCTTAAGGTTTTGTGCTTTAACTCTACCCGAAGATGAAAGGAATTTCCAAATACTGTTTTTTATGGAGAGATGCCAATAGGAGATTCGAATGTTGTGGCATACACCCAAAGTGCATCATCAAGCTTTGTAAACCAATCGGTTAGGTGGACATTTACCATTTTGGCGAGGATGCTCTTTATCTCTTGATTAGACACCTCAACTTGTCCAGTAGATTGTGGATGGTACAGTGTGGCGACTTTGTGTGTAACCTCATACTTGGATAGAAGTGCCTTAAATTGGTAATTGCATAAATGTGAGGTGCCATCACTTATAATGGCCCTTGGGGTTCCAAAAGTTGTGAAAATCAGTTTCTTTATAAACTTGGTGACCCTTCTCCCTTCATTGGTGGGTAAAGCTATCGCCTCCACCCACTTGGACACATAATCGACTGCCACTAATATGTACTTATTCCGAAAAGAGCTAGAGAAAGGACCCATGGAATCAATTCCCCAAACATCAAATAACTTAATTTCAAGAATTTGTGATAGTGGCAATTAATGTCTCCTAGAGATACTCCCTTGCATTAGACATAAAGCACAACCTTTTTAAAAGTCATGAGCATCTGTAAACATTGTGGGCCAAAAGTAGTCATATTGTAACACTTTGGAGGTTGTACGGATACCCCCATGATGTCCACCCACCGGTGAAGGATGACAGGCTTCGAGTATTTCTTGGACCTTTACTTTGGTCACACAACGCCGGATAATATTATCAGCACACTCCTTAAAGAGAAAAGGTTCATCCCATATATAATTCTTCACATAAAATAAGAACTTCCTCTTCAGATGGCTACTCAACTCATATGGCAACAGTGCATATACAATGAAGTTCGCATAGTCAACATACAAAGGGACAAAGGTTTATGAAATCAACATTACCAATTCATCTAGGAAAGCATCATCAATATCTCTTCCTTCATCCCCCTAAGCATCCGCTTCAAGCCTTGATAGGTGGTCAGCCACTTCTTTTTCACATCCCTTTCTATCTTTCACTTCCAAATCAAATTCTTATAGAAGGAGCACCCATCGAATCAACCTGGTTTTGCCTATATCTTTGCCATTAAGTACCATGGAGTAACACGATCTGTATGCACAATCACATTGGTGCGTAATAAGTAAGATCTAAACTTCTTAAACCCATACGCAACAGCCAACAACTTTTGTTCAGTGACGCTATAATATTTTTAAGCACAATTCAAAGCTTTGCTAGCATAGTAGAAGGAATGAAAGAACTTGTTTTTGCTTTGCCCAAGAACATCTCCAAGTATAATTTGCTACCGTTGCACATCATTTCAAAAGGAAGATTCCAATCGGGGTGCGATGATGCTAGGGTACAAGACAAGTTTCTCTTTCAAAGACTTGAACGCTTCCAAACCACATTATCAAATTCAAACACGCTTTCCTATTCAAGAAGCTTATACAACGTAATATCAACCTTTAAGAAATGTTTAATGAACCACCTATAAAATTTGGCATGACCAAGGAAGCTTCTTAATCCTTTCACTGAGATTGTGGAGGTAATTTTTCAATTACTTGGATTTTAGCTTAATCAACTTTAATCCCATCCCTAGAAAGTTTGTGCCCAAGCACAATTCCTTCCTTCACCATGAAGTGACACTTCTCCCAATTAACAACCAAATTTGAATCTACACACTTTTGAAGCACCATCTCTAAGTGCTACAATCACTCTTCAAAAGAGTCTCCGATGACCGAAAAATTATCCTTGAATACTTACATGGAATCCTCCACTTTATCCTCGAAGATCGATAGCATGCACTATTGAAAAGTAGTTTTGATAACGCTCAACTACACCTTTTATAATTCAAAGTGTAGGTTGTCGCTAATAAGTATGAACCCTACAATGAGTTGGGGGCAATCCCACAATGAGTGATACAGTAAAGAATTCAAATACGAAGTGTAGAAGTGCTCTAATATCTTGTAGAAGTAAAGGGATACGTGACATAAAATAAATCAACAAGTTTAATTATAAATATTAAGCAAGTTTGGTAACCAATTGTTAACATAAACAAGTAGTATAAATTTTGAACAAGTATAAAGAGGGCCTTAGGGTGTGTGAGTAATTGAACACTAATTTCGCTTAATGGGTAATTATCAATTGCTTTAAGTTGTGGAATCTTAATGGGTAGGATGGGTTTGAATATAATAGCTATTTCTCAGTAAGCTATCATGTTTCGAGTGAGTTCTCTTGAACCTCAACAAGCTTCGCAATACAAAACAACCAAATTCATTAACTTAACTCACTTTTTCAAGCTAGGTAGTAAAGACATAAGCCAATACAATTATCAAACATTTATTCTACTCTACGCATCTTTCGCAAGAAAGCATCGCGAGCTAGACTAGAACTAAATTTGCAACTTCAGTTCATAGATTAAAAACACAAATAAACGATTGAACCCATTTCAAAAC
This sequence comes from Solanum tuberosum, assembly GCF_000226075.1. Taxonomy (NCBI): domain Eukaryota; kingdom Viridiplantae; phylum Streptophyta; class Magnoliopsida; order Solanales; family Solanaceae; genus Solanum; species Solanum tuberosum. Next base: position 3,815,306 of record NW_006238929.1, read on the forward strand.
AACATTAAATATAGAAATCAACAATACCCATAAGCTAATCTATGTATTCAATTACATGATCACACCCCTAAAGAAATGAGATTTAGCCTAACATAGACAAAAGAAAAAATCGTTACCAAAATGATGATCTATCAAATTGAAAAAATCTCCAAAACTTAAATGTTGAAAGTAAAAATTTAACCTAAAATCCTCAATAATATAAGCTCAATAATTCAAAAATAATGTCAAAGTATGTAAAAGTCTCTCCATTTGTTAGATCCATTTTTTCTCTCCAAAAAATCATTTTATTCATTTCTAAATATTTCCCAAAGTTTCAGTACGTGGGCTCACTCAGTGAAGTTAGTCGGGCTCGCCGATGGGTTCTTCGATCCGCCGACAAGTTCCTTCTCTCACCCTTTTGGTATGACTTCTGCACCCAACTATTATGTAAGCTTAGACGAGTTGGGTCGAGCTTGCCGTTCCATTTGGCGCATCACCGAAGTGCTCTCTCAGTCGCCGAGTTGGCTTCGTTCCTTAAATAATTCCCTGGATCATTTGGTGAGCCGGGAGTCCACTCACTGAGTCGCTGAGTGTCTTTTGTGAGCTCCAGCTATCCTTCTTTTAAGTTTTTCCAACTATTTTCGCAACTTTTCGCATCATAATGTTTTTGCCTTGTTCTTAAACATTCATATCTACAAATAAGCACTTTAACATCATTTATGGACACAAAACAATCATTGAGGACACCGATTCATTCAATAACAAGCCCTAAATGAGTCAAAATTCCTGACTTATCCACACCCCCAGCTTGAACATTTGCTTGTCCTCAAGTAAAACACAAAATCGATCAGGCCAACAGGGATGTCTACAAGTAGTGCTCCTTGAGACTCAACATGAATGCAAACAAGGTTCAATCCACACAAGAAATGTTCAATTGTGCACTGAAAGTTTCAAACTATGACTAGAAATCATCAAATAGAGTTCAAGCTCACAATGCTTACTTCAAATGCAAATTCATGCCTGACAAGAGTATTTGAATGCCCTCACATCAAGATTTATTCCATGCTCTCACAAATCCAATTAAGGATTACAATCAAGGAATCAAAATCAACTCTCACACTCCCAATGAGAAAAACATGAATCATTTTACCCATAAGTTTGCCCGTATTTTCCAACAAACACATCACTTGGCTCATGCAAGATCAAAAAGGTCTTTCACGACTTGTAATAATGCTGAGGTTAAGGGTATGATCATTTTGACTTAGTGACTTCTACCTTCATGAAGCATGGCTCAAATTTCACTTCTTTTCCTTTTCTTTCATTCTTTTCATCTTCACAACTCATCCTTGGCCTATTCATAGCACCCAATTTTTTTGTTATAGCTCATCGAACACACCTTTTATTTCCACAACAATGCACGAAGGATACATATTTATCATTTCTTTTCTTTTCTTTTTATATGGAGGGGTGCCATCGGTTCCATATTTTTCTTTCACACATGTTCCCAAGGATGAATTTCATGAACTTCGTACTTGGTTTCTTTCCTCATTCTTACCACACCCCAACTTAGGCTTTTGGACTAAGTTGTCTATTCAAATGAATCAATGCTTCACGAAGGTTATAGGTGGAAAAGACATGGCAATTTTGTAACACCCTGAAAACTAGTAGGCTAAACTAGAGCCTTATGTTAGGGTTCTAGAGTTTGATATGAGTGTTAAGGTCGTAGATAAGACGTCTCGTGCTTAGAATGAGGGATTTAGGGGTTAAACATCAAGGTACGTGTTACACCTCATAGTTTAGTACTATCAAAGATTAAATTAAGGGCTATGAGTCAAGACTAGTGGGCATGAGCCAAGGCAAGGGGGCAAGGGCCAAGGAAAGAGCCAAGGCTTCCCTAAGCTTGTCATAGCACTACCTTAGACCATGAGAGCCTAGACGGCTTGTGGTGGCCACCATGGATCGTGGTGCCACCCATGGTGTTGAGGCAGTGTTACCATCAATGTTGCCTAAGTTGGCCTCTTCCACACGAGCCAGTTCACGAATCGTGAAGGCCTAGACGGATCGTGGGAGTGGACGTGAAGATGCCTTGAACTTGTGAAGGCTAAGGCACCAAGGACCATGGGAAGGACCACGGCTTGTTGTCTTGACCACGGCTCATGAGCCCTGTCATGGTACGTGGGAGTAGGCTGCCTAAGTGAGGGCAAAATGGGAAACTCCATATTAAGTGGTTATTGGGTGCGGTCGTTTTGCCTAGTCTTAAAACACCTATATAACCTATTTTAACCATTTAACCACCCAATTAAGTCATTAGTTCCCCCAAACCCCAAAACAAAATTTCCAAAAAGCTCTCCTCTCAATTATTTTCTTTTTAAGACTTGAGGAAGAAGATAGAGCTTGAAGCCTAGGTAAAGAGCAAGACTCAATTGTTGCAAGTTTTGTAAGTCTTTGTGTCCAAGGTATGTAAGTTTATTCATCAATGGATTCTTCCATCCATGGAGACCCCTATATTTCCCCCAAATTGTGAAGATAATTCCCAATTCTAGCTAGGGTTTCTTCATATATTGTGGGTAGTGTTGAGTATGATTCCAATTGAGTGGATAGTACTTGTTTATGATTGATTTAGTATTGAATCATGATATATTGATGATATTATATGTTTTCCATGGCTAACCCTAGTTTAATTGATGAAATTGAAGAATGTGGGTTTGTGCCTTGTGAAGTTAAATTGAGGGTTGATAGATGATCTTCTATAATTGATGTTATGTATAGTAATTGTTGAAGAATAGAAGTATGTAAACATGAATTGAATTAGATTAAGGTGCATATGATGAATCGTGACTAGTAAAGCTTGAGATTGAACCTATATGATGAATTATGACTAGAATTGCTTAAAGATGAAGCTTATGACTACAATGTCTTGAAATCTAGATATGCATGATGATTGTATGAAGTAGAGCTTTGAGAGTAAGGCTTGTAGTCATGAATGTTGATCACTAGAGTTTTGAGAGTAAAGCCAATGTGATGAATTATGTATGTTAAGTCTTTGAGAGTAAAGTTTATATGAGAATAGAAGTCTAATAGGAAGAATTGTGGTGAAAGGCCTATACTCACCTAACCTACCTTATGAATGCTTAAGTGTATGAAGTGGTAGAATCACATAAACATGGATTGACTGTCAAGGACATTCTTCCATGAGGCATGAATGTTAAGAAAGTATTAATAGTGAATCTAGGGGTGTATGCTTGGCACCTAGTGGATATTTACAATGAGATGGAGTATCACAAAAGGTAGGGTCCGGGCTCCAAGTTGAAAGGAGAACCACACATAGTTGATGTGAGGACTATCCAAGTTAAAGGGGGTACTCTCACATAGTAGAGTCCGGGTTTTCCTAAAGTTAGGTCTCATGAGATGGAAGCCTTCACATAGTGGAGTTATGGTTTCTAGTAGCAATCTCTTCATCCAATGGACTAAGACATACTTGAAGAAGTATCTCCAAGTGTTCAAAAGCATTAATGGACCTAGACATGCTCAAGGAAGTATCTCATAGGGTTCATATTAATAATGAACCTAGACATGCTTAAAGAAGTACCTCATAGGGTTCAACCTAATAATGAATTAAGATGTGCTTAAGGGAGTACCTCATAGTGTTCTAAGGTTTAAATAAAGGGACTTGTTTCCAACCAAGAACTATAAGAATGAAGACCTAAAGGAATACTTAATATGGATATGATTATGGGGTCTCATTCATGCATTGCACACGTATGACTTATGGTTACCTAAAAAGTGTTTCTCTTATATGATTTATGCTTAGATGGATTGTTGCTATAGTTGCCTTCCATGTTATGATTGACTAAGGGTGAGAGATTCCCTTGTTTATGAGAAGTAAGCTAATGATGAGATTAAAAGATGATAAAGAAGTATGATGGCCTAAAAGTGGTACTTAGACTAGGTGGGATTATGGGGTCTCATCTATGCATTGCACAAGTATAACTCGAAGGTTACTTATGAAGTTTCTCTTATGTTAATAGGATTTGAGTATGGACTAAGCTTATGAATATGTGGTATTTCCTATGTTAGTGGATTATGCCTTATTATTGACTTATGCTCATATTATGCCTATGTTGGAGATTATGCTTATGATCATGTTATTATGTCTTATGCTTATGACTTATGTTTTATGTTGGCTAATGCTTTTTTATGCTCTTATGATGTTATGCTAGCTAACATATTTAGTACATTTTGTACTAACGCATAATCTTGCCTACATTCTCATCAAATGTAGGGTCCGACGACATTGAGTGTTATCTTTGAGGCTAGGTTCTTAGAAGGAGCAAGAAGTTGAAGACTTCGTGAGTCCTCATAGCATCGAGGATTGATTACCTTTATCCTTTATGTCTTTTCTTTATGTTTAAGACTATTTTATGGGTTGTGTCCCAAGAGTTCACTCAAAGTTGTATTAGATGGTTTGAGACAAGTGTAATAAGACTTCCGCTTTGCTTTTATAAAGACTTCGATTGTATGGATAAAGTTTTTTAAAAAATTTCCATACTTTTGTATTATCTTATGTTACAATATGCTAAGGGATTGTATGAGACCCCTTCGGGGTCAAGTACACCATGTTACATCTAGGGTGTACCCCTGGGTCGTGACAAATTTCAACAATCGGTTTAAACATTTGCTTTCATGTTTCATCCAAAGAAAGATTAGGCTTAAATGGTGGCAAGATAGGTTCATATGCTCACAAGGTTGTCACACAAAGGTGTAGAAACTGGGTTCACTCTCAAAAATTTATGTCTAAGATCATTTCCTTCATTCACCAATGCTAGCCAATTGGACCAATGTGGCAAGTTCTATGTATCCTTAGGCACGCTATTCAAGTAAAAATCACCACACATGTAATCAAACACACTTATATCACAACACTACAAGTTAAGCTCGCGTGCAACGGTCATCGCAAGACTCACCTCGATAATCCAACTAATCACAATAAGATGCTAAGAGTTCACACAAGATTTATGCAACTCAAATTGCCTCGTTGAACTTGCACAACATATCATTCATCAAGAGCAGTATTCAAGTCATCAATATTGATCATAATCAACACTAAAATGTACAAGAGAACATTAACAACATTAATAATAAAGCAATCAATAGAATCAATGAATCAAAGCCAACATTCATTCACTACTAAAGTAACATGGAGAAGTTTCAAACAAAAACAACAAACTAACAAAAAATCCCAAAAATGAAATAAAACCAAAATACAACCAAAAGAGAAGGTAGCTAGATACTTTCACCCCGCTAAAAAATACTAAGCAGTGTCCTTAATGCGAAATAAAACTGAATGTCTCAACATGGAATAAAAAGGAGGGAGAGTAAAGATACCCTTGTTAGGATAAGCCTGAGGTGAGATCTGGGTCTCTAGAGTGGCCTCAACTTGGGCATTAGTGCCTCGCTCTACTCCAACTCTGGAGTGTGCATCGACCTCCTCCGTGGGCTGAGACCCACTAGAACCGATCATAGATGTTTCATGTAGGGAAGTCTCTATGACCATCCGAACCATTTCACCCTCCATATCCTCCAAATCCTCATACACTGCCTCTTCAACAGCTTCTAACTCCTCTTCATCCATCTCGGGCATGTCAGATTACCTATCCTCATCAACTGTAGTAGCATCTATGGTCATAGTAGCCGGAGGGATCTTAGAAGCAGCTAGAACTATAGGCATCTGAGCACTGGGGTCCTTGGGGATATCTACACTGCCCCACAACATCGATATGTCGATGGATTTAAGCTCATCCATATATAGACTCTATATCAATAACCGAAGAGGCGTCCACCAGTGCTTTCTTCTTCTTCCTAGCTTGATCCTTTAAATACTTGGCCTCGATCTAATGAATGTCACAAGACGAGGAAAGAGTAACCTCGACATTCGTCTTCGCCTCAAAAGGCACACTCGCTCGGTGATATAACGCACTAATCAAAATCGTATTCGGTAATGAGGTATGATTTTTCTTTTCCCTCATAGCCATTTCCTGTGCTATGATATACCCCAAGTTCAGCCTCTCTCGGTCAATGATACACCACAGAAGTGCAGCCTTCGGATGCCGGATAATAGACTCATTTTGTGACGGCATCAATATGTTTGTAACGAATCCAAACCAGTACTGAGCCGTCATATTCATATATTTCTTCTCAATAACAACCCCCGACTATCCATAGGGGTGTGGCATCACATAACAGTGGGGCAAGCAACACCTTCAAATCGTCCAGTGTATTGGTTTTGACTTTATCGTATAAAGAATGAGTCATACAAACTAGGAAATTCAACTCATCATTTATGTCTGTCTCACTGCACTTCACATGTTTACCCCGAACTTTAACAAAATCAAATGGTGCCATCAACCCAACTTTCTTTTTCCCTTTCGAGATCAACTGTGCATAGCCCTCATAGAATTCTTGTACCCAAGAGGGCACATATGGACCTCGGGGCTGTGTAAACTACTAGAATGTGTGGAACCACATTATCTCCCAAACAACAGGATACCTGTCCACCACTCCGTCTATAGACAAGTGTTTCTCCTCATGTATTGTCCGCAAGCCAGTGGCCTTCAACCTATTCATGGACCAATAAGGATGAACTGGAACCGGGGGCACTTGTGGTGCCTGTGTGGCCTGTGGTGCTGAAGGTGCTAGAAGTCGTGCCAGTGGATCATGAACTACTCTAGAACGCAGTTCTGAATGCCTCTGCTTTAATAACTCTCCATTTGGTGTCGGTGTATGGACTGGGGTCTTGGACCCCTCAACTTCCTCATTTTCAAAATCAGATGAGGTAAGATGGTGGAATCGATGCCCATTCTATCATGGGAACTCGAACTGGCAACCACCTGATTTTTTCCCTTGCCCTTATCACTTGCCTAAGGAGTCTTAGGTTGAGTAGTGCAGGGATTCTCAACCTCACCTGCGATCACAACCCCTTTGGCATTTTTTCGGGGTGGTGGACCATTTGTCGGAACCTTAGGTCTGGCCATATCTGTAAAAGCACAAAAACAAGGACAAATGCGGTTGCAAAGATTTAGTGACATAACATTCTCAAAAAGTGCAGATAAACTCACCAAACGACTCGGCGAGTCTCTGAGTTCATTCGGTGAGTAAAAAAGGACTGGCTGAATGTTAAAGAAAAACCCAGCAAAAAATCAGAGCAAAAAGGTTAGACCAAAAAGCATTCGGCGAGTCGGCGAGTTCATTCAGCGTTGAGAAGACACCTCGCCAAATGTTACATAATATTTAGCCAATACAAAGGTTAGAAAGGTGATATTAGGGCCACTCGGTGAGCAGAAGCGTATCGCCGAAAGTTACAATTAATTTCAGCAAAAACAAAAGTCAATTAGGCAATAAGAGAGGTCATTAGGCAATGCACCGAGTCACTTGGCGAGCTCAACCTAGCTTGACAAATGGACGCGTCACATTCCTAATCCGATTTCTGATTCGAAACCATCATCCTACGACAAATCAATTCAAGCACCCAAGATGAATACTAGCCTACCCAAGATGAATATCTATGTTGGGATACTTTGACCTCTCCCTAATTGATTAAAGTTCAACCAAACAACAACTTTGCCCATAAGAAAGACATCACCCAATCCATCATCAGGCAAATTCAAGTCATTTGGTCAAATTTGGGTTACTCAGACTTCAGCCGCACAAGACCCAATATGCAACACCAACAATTTAACCACAAACACAAGAAACTAAAATAAATTTGCCTAAAAGATATAATTAACATACTCGATTTCAAATTAAACAATATACGAAGCAACAAGCATACGATCAAGGCATGCAATTCAAACAAGAACCTCAATTCTTCAAAAAATTAAGCGGAGATCGAACAACAATCCTCAGAGTAAACAATCAAAGGGACTCGACAAAAGGGAAGGGTAGACAACACTTCAGATGCAAATATCACATGAGGAAAAACATGGTACTAAATGAAAATAATATCTAAAGATTTATGTAAAGAGTATAGGAGCCAAAAAGTTCAAATAAGAGAGAAATTTTGAATTTAAAAACGGTTGGAGGGTACATGACTCTTCAGTTTGCGCCTTGCTTGGCGAGCTCACTAATGCTTCTGATCCACTCGGTGATACGTTGAGTGGACCTCAGCTCAACAAATTTGACAGGTACACAACCCTTTAGTCGAAGATAAAGAGCGAGCTTGATTTGGCTCACCAAGCCAACTCAGCGATTGGCCGAGTGAGCCATGAACTCGCCCAATCTTCCAGAGCCTTCATCATTTTTTATCTCCCCTTTGGTGATGTATTTGGGCGATCATAGTGTCACTTAGGTGACTTGATGATTGGTCCAACCCCTCACACATTTTCTTTTTCTCCAAACTACAAACTCCAACCTACGCATCCAAGAAACGTTATTCAAATAACACATAATAAAACTTAGGTTGCCTCCTAAGAAGCACCTTATTTAATGTAGTAGCACGACGTGGACATGCATTCAAGCATCATTCTTCGGGATGGCAAAGGTTTCACTAGGAAGACCTCATTTTGATCATGAATTTAAGTGAGCCAAGATTTGACCCATTTAAGTCTCAAGTTTCTTTATGGAAACCGAGTGTGAGGACACCATTTGATTTAAAGATGAGGCATCATCCTTCATCTCCTTGAGTACCTTATCCATTCCTTCCACCTTGTTTAGGATGCAGGCAAGTATATTCTCGGTCCAAAAGCTTTCGGGGTCAGCCTTTGGTTTCTTTGTCTTTTGACGTTCATAAGAGGCCACATAACGATCTTTATCACCATCTTTATTTTTCCGATTCGCACACCTATCACACCAATATCGATCTTGATCTCTCCAACCATCATCACAATCTCAGTTCCAACCTTGATTCCCGCTCAGCCTTGGATATCTTGGACGAGAACCCTGTGCTTGGTTTGTCAAGAATTATACCTCTTCATTGTACATGGCCTAAAATTGTGCGTCATCTGAACTCATCCCACTATTAGCACCAACCACATTCACGACCTTATAACCACCGCTCATGACATGTTTCGTCAGCAAGTCTATTTGGGTCATCATCTTGGCCATATTTTCATCGCGCTCTTGTTTCTTTTCCATTTGCTCTTTAGTCAACCCAATATTTAGAGGAGAAACTTGATCTCCCTTGTATGCCATGCCCGATTAATCTTAGTCATCTCATCAAGCAACGCCGATGCAACGACAAATGGTTGTCTCATAATTCCACCTCTAATAAGTTGATCGACAACACCTTTGTTGACAGTGTCGAGACTATGGTAGAAATATTGCAAGGGCACATTATCTGGCAATCCATGAGTAGGACCTTTTAGAAGTAGTTTTTTGAAATCTCATTTACGTCTCTTGAATAGGTTCACCATCAATCCTCTTGATATTTTGAATACTATCCCTCAACTTTACTATCTTCGAGGGAGAAAATAATCTTTCATAAACACTTATGTGAGCTCCTCCCAAGAAGTGATAGAGTCACTTGGAAACTCGACCAACCACTTTGTTGCTTCCCCTACTATAGAGAAGGGAAACAAACGAAGCCGAATCGACTCTTGAGAGATGTTCTTGAAAGAAAATGGTCCACACACATCCACAAAATTCTGGATGTGATCATGAGGGTCCTCATGAGAAAGTCCCCCAAAAAAACCTTTCATTTGGAGTTACTGAAGCATAGTCCCGGTCACATGGAAAATAGTGTTTCCCAAAGTTGGGAGCAAACGAATAGCACCGGCATTTCCCAATTTCTCCGCATTGACATCATTCAAGTCTACGATATCATCATTGTGTCCAAGTTGACTCGCATTAATCCCGTTAAAACTCATTCTTCACCTATTGAGAGCAATCAAGATACAACACTTATTAGAAAATTATACTACAACCAAATTAGTTCACAAAAACACTTCAATAAAAAATTCTAAACACCACTCCCCAGCAGAGGCGCCATTTTTGGATAACGCTTAACTACACCATTTATAATTGAAAGTGTAGGTGGTCGCTAAAGAGTATAAACCCAACGATGAGTTGGGGTCGATCCCACAAGGAGTGATACGGTAAAGAATTCAAGTACAAAGTGTAGAATTACTCTAATCTCTTGTAGAAGTAAAGGGATACGCGGCATAAAATAAATTAACGAGTTTTAATAAATAGAAATATTAAGCGAGTTTGGTAACTAATTATTAACAGAAACAAGTAAGGCAAAATTTGAACAAGTAAAAAGAAGGACTTAGAGTGTGTGAATTATTGACCACTAATTTCGCTTAATGGGTAATTATCAATTGCTTTAAGTTGTTGCATCTCAATAGGTAGGATGGGTACTGAAAATAATAGCTATCTCTCAATCAACTATCATGTTTTGAGTGAGTTCTCTCGAACCTAAACAAGCTTCGCAATACAAAACAACTCAATTTCTTAACTTAACCCACTTTTTCAAGTTGGGTTGTAAAGAAATAAGCCAATACAATTGTCAATCATTTACTCTACTCTATGCATATTTTGCAAGCAAGCATCGAGAATTAGAATAGAACTAAATTTCCATATTTAGTTCATAGATTAAAAACATGAATAAACGATTGAACCCATTTTAAAACAACATTAAATATAGCAATCAAAAATACCCATAGGCTAATCTATGTATTAAATTACATGATCACACCCAAAAGGAAATGGGGTTTTGCCTAACATAGCAAAAAATAAGAAATCGTTACCAAAATGATGATCCATCGAATTGACAAAATCTCCAAAGCTTAAATGTTAAAAGTAAAATTTGAAACTCAAACCTCAATAATCTAAGCTCGATAATTCAAAATAATGTAAAGTATGTAAAACTCTCTCCAAAACTTTGTTGGATCCATTTTCTCTCTCTCCAAAAATCAATTTATACATTTCCAAATATTTCCCAAAGTTTCAGTACGCGGGCTCACTCGGTGAATTTTGTCAGGCTCGCCGATGGTTTCGACGATCCACTGACAAGTGTCTTCTCTTGCCCATTTGGTATGACTTTTGCACCCAACTGTTTTGTAAACTTAAGCAATGTGGGTCGAGCTTGTTGTTCCACTCAGCGCATCGCCGAACTGCTTATTCAATCACCAAGTTGGCTTCGTTCTTGAGCTAATTCCCTGGATCATTTGGCGAGCTAGCAGCCCACTCGATGAATCTCCGAGTTACTTTTGCGACCTCCAACTTTCCTTTTCTTAAGTTTTTTTATCCGTCAAAACTTACACATCAGTTGAGAAGTATAAACGGTCGAAGTCAATTTATAGAACTCAACATGAGTTAAGGTCGATCCCACAGAGAATTTACTTACATAAATAGTTTCACTATCGCATTTATTCAAATGTTGTTATTATTTCCTAAAGAAAATGATTACGTAATGTACAATGGGTTTAGTTTTAAGGTTCAAGTACTCAATATTATTATAATATTCAGATTAACACAAGTAACAGGGTTTTATTCAAGGTTGTGATGATAAATGAATGAAACCAGGGTTGTGTTTTCTATGACATTACATCTAGTGTTGATTCGTGAACAAGCTTTGGGTGATTGTTTCTTTGCAAACTATCAGCGAGTTAAATATATCTAACACCTCTCAGTCCTGATAGATAACTCTCACTCAAATCCTCTCGGTCTTTGATTGTTATTAGATTTTACCCTCACATATTTTGGTGTTAAAATTCTCTTCTCTCGAACTCAATTTTTTCACTCCAAACCAACAAACTAACTCGACTTTTTCTTAACCACCAATTTTCTCTCGAACAATTGATAGATACAAGCAAGTTCTAATTCATGCACTCATTCAAAAGAATGAATAACAAAAGTACGAATAATAGTTTGCAATTAAGAATCACACTCTACTAGTTCTATGAATCTACTCTTCAATTACTGTCATAGTTCCCACAACCCTAGTTGTGGTGTTTAGCCACTCATGCTTTCAATTAAATACACAAGACTAAGTATTGAATTCATTAAAAGAAATTACTTAAGAAGATTGCAAATCCAAAGAAAACTTGATATTCAAAACCAAATCAAACTTCAAGTCTCGATCCAATGTTAATCGATAAAACCAAAAGTATCTAATAATAGGAAAGTAGTCTCTCATTCCAGATATGACGAGATAATTCAAAAATAGTCTGTCTAAAAAGAGTCCTACTCTAAGTTGGACTGAATTGTCGGGACCTGTCACGGACAGTAAGACGATTCGTCAAGAGCTTCACGGCCCGTGAGGCCGTCCGTGGTCCTTACTTAGCTATACTAAAGCATAGTTCATCAAAGCCTCTATACTGGACTCTTTCACGAACTTTAGGACGGACTGTGAAAGAGACCACGGTCCGCCATAGTCTCTGTGGTCCTTACTACACAAAACTCAACTTGCCCTGCTGACACTACTTCCTCTTCACGACCTTTATCACATTCTGTAAAGCGGACCACGCCCCTTCTAGGGATCTGTGGTCTTCACTTAGAATTTGGTAATCGGCATCAAAATTTACATACCCACTGCTTCATCACCATGGGCATCATGATGGCTCATCCTGAGGACAACGGTCTGTCTTGGAGTCCATGGTGGTTCCTTCTATGCATTCGTTTCACAACTCTTTTCCCACATTCCTATGCACGTGCAACCTTGCCTAAACATTCAACAAACACATCAAATCTTACATAAATACAATTTAGTTATTGCGATATGCCTTAATTTTGAGCATCAATTTTGCCAAGATATCACGGAACAACAACTTCCTCAACTTAGAGCCATTTCTTTTCCTTAAGTGATGGAAACAAAACATTTGACACTCAAATACCCAAAAATATCTTACTATTATGCAGCAGCTATCTCAACCACAATTTGTATCCAAAACCATCTATCTAACATGTAAGGATTAATGTATGACATCCTATTACTCACAGGCAACCATGCTTATGATCCTATACATTATCAGCAAACTCAATTTTACTATCAAATGTAAACATAGTGTCCTCACACATGATAATTAGGACTAATATCTACGCTCACGCTCTCAAAGAACTTCTAACCCTAGAAACAAAATACCATATGCTTACCCTTGATTTCTACACTCTATCTATCAAACAACTGGAATATGATCACTGTAGGATGTTCTTAGGCTTGTAATATAGGCTCGGGCTAGGGAATGTAATTTTTAGTTTCATTCGCACACAACTTTATATGAGCAATTCCCTCCTCTTTTATTCCGTACATCCCATCAGCCACACTTTTTTTCTTTTTCATTTCCCTTCTTTTTATGCAGATTTCTCCTTATCAAGTGAGTATTTAGATTTTGTGCTTTAAAGCTGACTGAGTGAACCTTCTTTTTATACTTTTCCTTTCTGTTCGGGGTGTAATCACCCTCAACTTAGGCTTTTGGCCTGAGTAATGGCATCGTATCTTCAGAGACCCAAGAACATGATATCAAATGGGTAAGAACAAAATTAGTTTCAAGGCTCAAATAGAGCTCAAGGGTTATGCTTTTCATTTGGTGGTTTATTTTTGGCTTTAAGTGGGCATAGAAAAAATGGCTAACTGATCACTTCCTATCCAGTTATTCTCAAATTATAGCAAGACTACTCAGGCAAGTTCTAGTTTCTGCACCTACTGTTAGACTCATGAAAACCTCACATGCACATGACATATGTCTACATTTTCAAGTTTCTTAGTTAACTAATTTATGTTTCAAGCTAGCAATGTTCAACACGTGAGTATCTAGGCTGTCATATAAAGAGCCTAACAATCAAACTTTCAGGTTGACATATTTGTTTGTATTTCAAGCACAACACGAGCTTAGACTGCTCCTACTAGCAAATGTTCACAACTCCAAACTCATAGAAATTCACACAAAAAATTTAACACAAAAAGAGCCAACCTCTATGCATGGTAACATCTAATGGTAGGTGTTGACACCCCAATTTTGGACATCCACAATATAAATTAATCATTTCGAGCTTCTTCAATTTCAAACGATTTAAAATAATTAGTTTTATAAAATTTCCAAAAAAAATAATAATCATAATAATATAGTTTGTAAGTTATTTTAAGTAGTTTTGTCACATTTTATAATTTTTAGATAATATATATGTTTTACATAATTTATATATAATTAGTATATTTTATGATTATTCGAAAATCGTCTCAAAAAGATTTTGTTTTATCTAAATATTTGGTTAATTAGTTTAGTTATATAATAGTTAATATTTTAAATTATTTAGTTTATATTTGAGATAACTATTTTATTTTATTTTTTTAAAATTAAAAAGCTAGTTAATTAATATTTTTAAATTCATCCCATTTAGATTTTATCCGAAGTCACATATTAAATTCAATTTGGCAAGACCTTTATTTACGATTTTTAGCCATTTCATTTCACATCCTTCTAAACCTTTTAAGAAAGACCAATATTGGGCCTTCTTGTCTCATTTATTTCAGCAACCAAACGGCCCATCATATCAATAGAACAAAAATCAGCCCAACACCTCAACAACATTCCAATTTTTAACAGCCCACTCCAATAACCATTTCCCAGCCGACCCCAATCCATTTCCCCTACCCGACCCATATTTCCCTTCACAAAAGGAACCCAGAAATGTCAACAACAGCTTCCAAACATCAACAATACGCAGCAATACAGCGCGTACCAGACGCAACACCCAGAGACCCCTGTACACGCCTCGTCTCCTTCACGCGAGAGCAAGTTCACGAAACCAGTAGCTTTCCATGTCTTCCTCCTCTGCCAGAGCAGCTCGAACAGCTTTGCACCTGCTACAGCCACCTGAAATTTTGTCCTTCCTCTGCGATTTTCGTCTTTTGCTCGCATGGATGGGCGCCACGTCGAGCTCCAAGGACAAAGAATCAATCGAAGGCGCTCGCGTCAACTCCACTTTTGATTTTATTTTGGCTGAAAATCCAGATTTCTAGTACAACAACAGCTTTTCTCGTCCTTGGAAAGAAAAAAATTTGAATTTGGAATAGGTTGGGGGATTTTGATTTTACCCCTACTCCTATTTGAAAATTTTTCATTTCCCCCCTCGCCCCCCTAATCTACCCTAATTCCCTTCTATATAACCTCTCTTTAGTCACTGTTAGGGGTTGGAGATTTTTCAAGTAAAATACAGAGAATAGTTTTAAGCAAAAAAAATAGTTTAGATATACTCGAAATACTTTTCAGGATAGAGAACTTGCTCGGATTTTTGTTTAAGTTCCCTATTCGTTGTTCGTGTTTCGGTTCTTGCGGTGGTAAAGTCGTCCTTAGCTCGCTTGTCTTCGGTTCGTTTCCCCCAAAAAAGTAATACTCCGTTTCTGAGTTTGGTTTCTTTCGTCATGAACTAATAGTTGCATAGTTCCATGGTTTGACGTTGTAATGTTCCTATTTAACTGATTTAAGGACTGTTTACTTTTTGATTGTTGCGAGTTATTCGAATGTTAGGATTTTGAGAACATCTTGACTTGGCGTCGGCTTTAATCAGTGTTGTAACTCGTTCGTGATTCAAAATGTTTTGGTTTTGTTTGTATGAAGTTTTGATAGTCCCGTCTGATGTTGAGTTATTTGCTCCCTGTTGAGGTCTTTTTTCCCGCTAATATCTTTTATGGTTGGCTTTGAGTCGTATTTCAATCTGAAAGTTTTGAATAGAGTTAGCTTGTTTTCTGTGTCTGATATGTGGGGGGGCTTCCTCATTTCTCTTAAGCTAGCAATTCATGTGAATAGAACGGTTTACTGTCCCATCTCCCTTTTATGGTGTCTGCTTTTTCCATATTCAAAACTGAGTATCTTAGCCCATCTATTAGTCAATTGCGTCTCTAAAATCCTGCCTATGATAATATCAGTCATGTATTCTTTATTATCTTTCATGTCGGGTTAGCTTTTGATGAGTTTGTTTAAGGTAAAATGAGTGAAAAATGATGTCGATAAGCTGTTTATTTCAAGCTATCCGAATTTGATTTCGTTTATGGTTCTCGTTTCTCGTTAAAAAGTTCCTCCTGCTTCGATAAGATTCTGTTCGTGTAGTTTAGTCTCTTCACATGTTAATCATGCTAAGACAAATTTCTTAACAGTTGTCCCTAAATTAGTTTCGATTCAAAATATTTGGCTATCTTTTTCTTCCTTTCCCTGTTGTTTGAGGGCTCTTATTTTTGTCTTTCCTGCACAAATTATTATCATCTCTTGCTTGATAATTTTGCTTGAATGAATTATTGGTTGCAGTTGTGTTACTGAAAATTTTGAGCCTCTTGCCATTTCTCTTCCTCCCTAGTTTTCTAGCCTATTTCGAGTTGCAAATTATTGTCTACTCTTTAGTTGATTTTATATTTTGCCTTGTTTTCTCTAAAATTGATGTGTAGCCTTATTGTCTGATTAAGTATTCTAGGATCAAAATGAGGCATTAGTTATGTTCCGCCCTAATTAGTCCGGGTTGATTCATATTGTGTGATATTTTAAGTTTGAATAAATAAATTGCTCTCAATATCTATTTTTGTCCATTCTGATACTACCATATGTTAGTCTTCTTCTTGTCCTCATGGCATATTGACGACATAAAAAAATATTTATTGATGTTTTTCTATGGCAGTAGCTTGCTATCTTGTTCTAGTGTTACTATTTAATGAAAACTTTCAGTATTTCGATTAAAGGTTGTCGACTTAGTTATCATTTAAAAAACTAATGGCATGCATTTATTATCTCTTATTTATTTGGTTTTTTAGTCATTTGGGTGTGACTATCTCTTTTCCCTATTTATAAGTATTTTACTAAGCTGTCACACTGATATGTTTAGCGTCTCTCTTGTTCACTTCTTCAAATTTTGTTGTTTTCCAGTATGCCTCTTTATGATCTCCTTTATTGGATTATTTGTTAGCTTTCTCGAGTCAAGGCGTATATATTTTATAATTTGACACTTTTTTTTCTATTTATATTAGACTGTGTATTAATCGTTTGCCCTTTTCTTTCGTTGCATGTGAAATTTGTCTGAGTTCACTATGAACTCATCCTCCTCTACATTTCGAGAGAGCCATAAAGGCTCCAAATTCCCTCTATCGAGTCAGCCAACAAGAAAATCTGAAGAATGGTCCCTAAAAAATTGACGAACAGGAATTGGAGTCGATACATCAAGAATATACAACAATATACACTAAGTATATATGTTGTGTATTGAGACAGAATGGGGCCCAAAAGCCTATCTCTTTACCCTAAGTTGTATGTTGTTATTTTGGGCCTAAACCCTTGTAATTTTAATTGTTATTATTGTGTTAGTTTAGGACAGGTGGAAGAATTAGGCCTAAGACCCAAATAGAAAATATTTATATTATGTTAGAATAGGACATGTATAAATGACTTCAATGTGCCAAAGGCCCAAAACTGAAATTAGGCCCAAGTACTGGCTCAGGCGGACAGAAAAACCAAACTTGGGCCCAAGTCTCTCTCTTTGTTTTATTTTGTTTGTTTATTTGTTAATAATTGTTATCGATTTTAAGGTTTCAAAAATTCAAAACCACAGAAGACACCCATTTTGAATTAACTACTTAACTAAATTATTCATATTTCACTTGACATAAAAGATAATTTTGCTAAAGATCCTATTTAGGTAATATCCCAACTTTCCCCATTTTCCCCCTTTAGAATGACCTCAATTATAAAAATGGTTCAATCTTTCAATTTGAGCTAAGTCAAATTATTTTTCAGCCAAATAGTTAATTGTCAGATAACCGCGTGTTAGTGGGCATTTCGGGTGCTTTCAAACCTTTTCCGAAATGCTAATATGAACCTCGAACCTCCTTAAACTATTTTCATTAGATTTGCTATTTTAATCTTTTGAAAATATAGTTTTCTTAATTTTACTTAAAAAATTAAGTGGTGACTATTAAAACCAGTCTAACTTTATTTTTAAATAAAATAGAATGGCGACTCTGCTGGGGACTTGAATGGTTCTAACCTTAAAATTAATTTATTTGGCTATGTGTTTTAACTGTTTACTTGCTAAATTTATCGTATATATAAAATTGTGACATTCATGACATTCGATTCCGCCAAATGGCAAATAAATTACATTAGGAAAAATACGGTTACGTGACTTACCACGACTGTTCTTCAGAAAAACACAAGTTGAATTCGTTTGAAGTAATAAACAAATAGTTGGCTTGTGGTCATCCAACGTTGTTTATTAGACTTCAACCCGTCGTTTGTCCGACTCGGGTAACCGTCATTTCTAAACCAATTCTAGTCAACCTAGAGTAGAGCGTAACCAAATCCAAGTCTAAGCATTAGCCTAAGACGGCTTAATACCCAAGGTGTATTAAATCCATTAGTAAAACCGCCAAAATCATGTCCAACGTCCACGACCTAACGACATATCATATTACTTGACATTTGAAAGATGTATATGTGGAAACCTGATTGTTGCCTATTTGGGAGGAAATCTTAATCGGGTTCTATTTTGTAGGTATGGATCGTTTTCGCAAATTCGACATGGTAGTGGAAGCCCCAGCTTTGCTCAAGTTATAGTACAACGACCTTAACGTATTTGACAAAAGGGACCTCAATAAATATGTAGGGGGTCTAACAAAGCTCATCAACATGGTTGGCTGGCCCGAACTGATTGAAATCCTCACTAGCTATTGGGATAATGAGAGAATGGTGTTTCGATTTGAAACCTTGGAAATCACCCCGACAATTGAGGAAATTCGAGATGGCATAGACACGGTGGGTACAGGGCTTGAAAGAAGAGTAAGAAAACAGGAAAGCATCCTAATCCTTAACAAGACTATTGTCGATGATATTATAAATTGGCTCGGATTAAGAAAGGATTATGCCCATTGGGCCGAAGGTTCTAGCGTTGCTTTTAGGGATCTCTACGTTAGATTCGGGCATGCAAGCTTTTATGCGAACTAGAACCAAGAGTTCAGGGTTACTTTCAGAGAATGGGTCGGGATCAGACCCTTAACATTCACTATCGCGTTGTTGGGCACTATGGTTTTTCCACACAGCCTGAGCCTCAGTATCAACACTCGAATATTTATGCTTGCACACACTCTGTTCCACGGGTATGAGAACCAGAAGAAGGTGAAAATTATCCCATCGCGCCAGTCATCTTATCCGGTATGTATCATGCTCTGGGTAGGTTTGTAATCTCTTCCTCCAATGGTGGATAATGAGTCACTTTGTGAAGAGACACGGGACGCAACAACTACATACCCTCGATGAAAATAATGCTCTGAAGAATTTGAACGACATGTTATTCTGGGCCGTTTTAGAAAATATGAGAACTAGAGAACGATGGGCTCAGATTTTCTCCGAGCTAAGAGAATAAGATATTCAGTACGGGGTGACAGACAACTCGTAGTTCCTCTACCGGGTATTCGGGGTATCCACCCTTATGCACCCATTCGGGCCCTGAGGCAGTTTGGCAGAAGACAAAGTACACCTCCAAACACATACTACCGTATCTATATGTTCGACATCGGTGATGATAGAGTGCCTGAGGCTTCAGAGATGCTAAGAGAATGGAAAAAAGCAGTGCGGATGAAAGAAGGCACCATTGTCATGGACCAATTTAATGCTGGATACGATGAAACTTACAAAGGTTGGTTAAGAGGTAATTTGCAAGACATCTCCTTCCCAGTTCCGAAAGTCTACCACAATGTAGAGGACAAAGAGTCCAAGGCTTTGATAGAGTTAAGAGAGGATAAAAAGGAAGCTCAAGAAATGCATAGTGAACTCCTCTGGAAACAAGAGGCCCTCGAGGGTGTAACTCAAGAATTAGAAAGATTAAGGGGCGATTTGGGAGAGATCAACACATGGATAGAAGATAAGAAATGAGAAGTGCGGTTTAAAAATTGGAAAGAGAAGGGGCGTCGGCTCGATGGATACCTGTTGATGATCTAGCACAGTCTTCAAGACCACATGGGACAAAATAAGAGAAGTAGAACAGAAGCGGGGCCCTCAAGGACCCCTTAGTGGATTTCGCCCTTGTGTGGGTTTTTCTATGTGTATTTGTTGTTATTTGCCCTTGCGTGGGCTTGCCTTTCTTGTATTTTGGTACTCCTTTCAAATGACCCCTACGTAGGCCTTTCCTTTTGTATTTCCCGTTTATTCCCTAGTGCTTATTTTCTCTTTTTTTAACATTCTTTTATGTTTGCAAAATTTGTGTTGGGGTAACAAAATGGTTTAGTTCCACACATACATCATTCAAATGCGCTAGGCCTACCCTTGGCACAAAAGGGCCCCCTACTTGTTTAGGATGCGTGTTAGCCGATTGTGAGCTTTAACTGTTTATGTGATATTGTTGCTTCGAATGAGTATATTTTAGGCCACTCCTTTGCAAAAATTTCTGAAAAATCTCCACAATACCGAATACAAGTCACTACCCCAAAACGTCTGACCAAAATTTCCTGAGTCTTGAGTTTTTCAGCGAAAACCAAAATCCTACTGCCAAATCCTAAGACATTACTCTATCATCTCAGGAAATGTAAAATTGCAGCTAAGATGGAAAAAGGCAAGAGTATCGACATAGAGCTAACTTATGAGGATTTGAGGATGAATTTGCAACGGCTCAGACAGGAGATCCAAGAAACTAGAGAAAGGAGAATAGAAGTGGAGATCTCCACCACGGTCATTCAAGCCGCAAATGCGGCACCAGACGAGGATTTGGCTGTTAAGATGGCAAGGCACGCTATCGTGAATGAAGAGATAGTCGTTGCACAAAAGGAAAATGATGTATTCAACAATGATATAACCATGATGCTTTGGAAGCTACATGGAAAGTACTCTTTCTTCAACCAAGAGGCCATCGTTAATGGTCCCGAAGGCACTGGACCCAAAGTTGTTGAAGAAGAACCTGAGGAGGAAATTGTCTATAGGCCTCCTTTCCAGGGACGTTGGAAAGAAGGGAATGAGAAAATCACCCTCGAAGCATATCTGTAGGAATATACTGTGGGAGCAAAAGTCGTTCCATGTGCTCTCATCTACGAGTGACTTTTGGCTAAACGCATCCTGAAACCCCTTAAGGGAACGACTTTTGAGGTTGAACCAGGGGACGTACATAAGACATGTGTGTATCATCCAGACCGAAATGGGGATACAACAGAAGAATGTGTGGAGCTTAAGGCCACGATCCGCAACCTGATCAAGATTGGGAGAATCCCCTATATGTGGGGTGATAACACTCTCCTTACCTGTGACCAACCGGAGCCCAACATACCGGTCACAGAGCATGCTATGTTCTACTGTCACTCCTTCACGCCTTTCAAGAGAACAAAGTTGCATATCTATATGCAATTGGTTTGAAGGGGGGTATTCGCCCCTATCAAAAGGGATGAGGAAACATTTTATCTCATTGGAATTGAAATTTGGAAACTTTGCCCTTATCACGATACCATATATCACAACATTAGAAGGTGCCTCGGGTTTCTCTATGATATGGAGTCCCTAATCAACAAGGCAAGGATCCAAGTTGAGTTTACCCCCCTTGATTAATGCAGCAGTCAGAAGAAGATGCTTTGATGAAGGCATCATCTATCTTTGAGAAGCTTTATTGTATGTCTTTTTTTTTTTTACTTTCCTTGTAATCTTCAAGAATTGAATGAATGAAAATGAGAATTTCCTTTTGTATTCGAACTACGTAGGGCCTGAATTCTCCTTTGGAGATACGTAGGCAGCCTTTCAAGGCCAGCCCCTATCTTTTAAAATTTTCTTTTCCCCCTTTCATTCTACAAGGAAACATTGAATTCATATCAACAGATGTCGGGAGATGCAACAAGAAGACCTTAGCACAATGCAATTTAACCTTTCTGAGTCACTAGCCTCAAAATAAAATGAGTAAACTCCTTCTTGTTTGAAAATCAGTCCCCATTATTCATGGGTTAACATGTCCTCAAACAAAGCAACTCTTATTGTGTTCGTATGCTTTCTATGTGATATTTTGCATTACTTACCCTGAACTAAAACTTAATAAATTTGCCTTTGAGTTGTTTTTTTTTCAGAAGTAGTTAGAACTGATCTGTGTCGATAAGTTGGTTGAACACCCTTATTTTACAAGATCAAAAGGCCCTACAGATTCCTTCCCCAGTAAAAGTTTTCGGAAGGGCAAGTCAACAATGGGCAATAACGTTGAGGATACCGGCTTAATAGATGTTGTTGTGGTTCAGCCCGTCATCGCCGATCAGAACGAGTTAATCATACAGTTGATGCAACAGATCGCTGAGATGCGGGTCGAAATGCAGAGAAGGAAAGATTTTCCTAATCCAGCTTTTGCTTTCAATGCTTCGGCAAATGGAAGGCCTCTATTTCACTTTCCTCCTTCAAGTGCGGATCAGGCTCAAAACCCACCCTCCAGTCCTACTCATAACCTCTCTATCATCGACCTAACCCCCAAAAATCCCCATTATGCCTCCGCCTCTTATCAGACACCACCCCCTCCTCAAAATACCAACCTCCAAGTGCCACTTCCTCCCCAAAATGCCAACATCCAAAATGGTCCAACCCCTCAAAACCAAAACGTTAACAACCCGTAAACTTCCCTCCATCACCAAAATCAACATACCAACCCCCAGAGTTTTCCTCAAAACTACCAAGCCATTCAAAATGCCCAAATTCCCACCATCGCTCCACCCGTACCTCAAAAATCCACTTTCCAAATCCCGGTCCCCAATGAGCATGACGCTAATGGTTCTGAGCTCGACCACTATGAAGGGCGATAGAGAAAGTGGAGCTCGAAGGAAGAAGCCGCCAAGATGGATATGAAGGACGAGATCTGAAAGGCCATGAAAGAGTTGTAGTGTATTCCTGAAGTCGCCAGTTTGAGTTGTCAGGATTTATGCATTTATCCGAATTTGGACCTCCTGGAAGGGTTCAAGGTGCCAAAATTCAACATTTTCGAAGGAATAGGGAACCCCTTAGCGCACCTGAGGGCCTAGTGTGACCAGCTCGTGGGAGTTGGAAGAGATGAAGTTTTACTGATGCGGCTTTTTAGACAAAGTTTGAGTGGAGAGGCTCTGGAATGGTTTACATAGCATGAAACAAGACAGTGGCCTATCTGGAATGCTTTAGCTAAGGACTTTATCGAACGATTCACATACAATGTGGAGATCGTTCCTGATCGTTATTCCTTAGAAAAAATGAAGCCGAAATCAAATGAAAGTTACAGAGAATTTGCATACAGATGGAGAAAGAAGGCAACTAGAGTTCGGCCTCCTATGTCTAAGAAGGAAATTGTCGAAGTATTTGTGCGGGTTCAAGAGCCCGAGTATTATCATAGAATCATGTTGCTCGTTGGAGTAAAGTTTACTGAGATAGTCAATGTTGACACCCAATTTTGACTGACCTATAACCAATTTCAAAAACACTATTCGATTAAATACGTATTTTCAAATATATTTCAAGTTTAAAATTTTAGTCAATTTTATCTTAAAAAATTATACATTTAGTATGCTTGATTTGTAAAAAAATATTAATTTATTTTATTATGATACTTATCGATAGTTAAACTCGAAATAATTACTTTAGTTAAATATTTTAAAATCTTAGATGTGTTCAATTATATGAAGATATTTTAATATGTGTAGTATTTTTATTTAATTGAATAGCATTTTCTAATTTTCCTCCAAATCATTTAAATTTTAGCATATTCTATTCTAATTCATTTCAATTCGAGCCATTCCAATTCCAATTGTATTTCAATTATAGCCATCCTTTCATTTCAATTCTAGCCAATTTTATTGCAAATTTGGCCATTCAATTCTCAATCTAATTTTCAGAATTTTAATTCCCTTTAATCTCATCCGTCCATCTTTTAAGTTAAATCCAAGCCGCTTATCTAATTCTAATTCTAATTCAATGGATGAGATCAAATCCTCTATCCCTTTCCTAATCTATTCAAAAAGACCTAAGCCCTAATATTTGGTCATTCTTCCTCTCTTCTCCTCCAAGCGCCTCCCCTCCTCCTCTCTTCTTCTCGATTCCGGCGAAGCCATCTCAGGCAGCTGCTCCGACTGGCCAGCAGCCCTCTCCTCCCTTCTTCTCCATCTCATCTTCCTCGTTTCTCCTCTTTTCCGGCAAGAAACAGCAGAAGAAGCTCCGGTGAAAGCTGCCAGCAGCACTGGCAAGGACAACCAGCAGTGACGGACGTCCAGCAGCACCTCCGACCAGCATCAACAGCGAGCAGTAGCAGCGAGAGCTGGAGACGCCCAGGACCAGAAGCAGCGACCACCAGCAGCTCCAACCAGTGAAAAATAGCAGCAGCTGCGCGGAGACAGCGAGGTCCGGCAATGCAGCGAGTCCGGCGAGCCTCCTCTCTTCTCTACTCGATTCTTCCGATAAAGTTCTGAGGTTTATAGATTTGTTGAAGAAGGATCTTAACCGATCCGTCCAGGTACGCTCTTTTATTTGATTATCACTTTTAAAACAAATTTTGGTTAGTTTGATTATTAAATTTTCATTCGTATACTTGCTTTATGTAAATGAAAATCATTTGGACTAGTTATTGTTTGTGATGTCGAGCATGCATTCTTTGTGATGATCTGATTCCTTAAATGTGTATTGTTCTAGCCATGTTAAAGTATTATTCAAGTTGTTAGAATGCCAATATTTCTCTTCGTTATCTGCTACTTTGTAGACACTAATATGTCCTTGATTTCATCTCATCATTCTTACCAACTTTCTGATTATGGTAAATTATTACATGTGAGAATATTGCTTTGGGAAAATCATATTCTGTTTTAAATAATTATATCTGTTTGCTTGAATATATCGATTTACTGTCTAAAATTATTATCTTTACCTGTTTTACATTTCTGACTATGGTTGATTGATTTTCTTTACCTTAATTAAATAGGACTGATTTTATGTGATTATATTTGGTAATGTTTGATTGATATGATTCTCTTAATAAGGAAATAATTTCTCCATAATTGCTCTTAATTGATTCTTTTCCTTTGAAATGAGGCCCTCTCCTCTACTATAAAACAAGACCTCTATTTTATTCCTCAAGGACGTTGTGAACAGACCCATTCAAACCCACTCACACTCACATCCGGGTACATAGACTTTTACTCTAAAAAATACTAAGTATACATACTACTCTTTACTAAAAAAAAAAGGAATTAAGTTTTCCGGTTAAAACTAAA
>NW_006238929.1:3841557-3903190 GCF_000226075.1 Solanum tuberosum
TTTTTTTTTTGCATATTAACCTGCTTGACATAATCAATTCCGCATTGTAACTACTCGTTCTGCCTTTAAAAAATCAACTGATAATTAATTTATGCATGCTGCTTTACCATTTAAAATCAGCTACTAATATAATTCTGCATTTAATAAAATGTCTGCTGCTTAAAATAAATTTTGCATTGGCGATCTTTTGTTGCTGCATTTGAGTTATTTTCTTCCTGTTTTTAATAAAAAATATCATTCTGTTTTTTTGTTCATTGTCAAAAATTATTGTTCATTCTTTTATTCAAATTGGGATGGGACATGATTATTTTTTTTTTAAAATAATTATATAAAAATGCTATCTCCTAACCTATAGTTAGTGGGAAAGTAAAAGGAATTACGAGGTCTAATTCCAATTTTTAATTAAGCCGACGCGTCCTCGGGAGCACTACCTACCTAAGATTTTTCAAAAGGATTATGTGTATTTATATGTAAATATTTATGTGCTTATGTGTAAACTAAATCTTTCAATCATCTTCAAAAAATAAATTACTATTAATTTTCTAAGACCGACCTCAAACTAAAATTGTTTCTATGGTGGAGGAGCGCGATTAATAATATCGTGGTATCATCCCTATAAAGAAACAAACATTTTAAAGAAAAATAGAAAAAAAATTCTATTCATAATTTTCTCAATTTTCAAAACTTTATATTTTGCACATCTTATGCTTGCTTGGGGTAGATTAATAAATAAAAACCGAATTATCTTCTATATCTATTTGCGCATATTCTGTCTCCTTGCTTATCTCTTTATTAATTGTTTAATATCTGTTTAATTCTTATTTATTATATCACCTAGTTCGGATACTTAGATAAATTACTGAAGTAACTTTAATTGTTGAATGTCATCTATCACTTAGTAAACATGTTTAAGTTAAATAACCTAAATAATGAAGTGACCTTAATTGTTTAATGCTTATTTATTCTGTCACCTAATTTCGCATATTTTAACTAAATAAACAAATGAAGTGACCATATTTGCTACTTGTAACCCCCACATAAATTGCATGAGACACGGCCGGGACCCACATTTGTGGACCTCGAGGGATGCCTAACACCTTCCCCTCGAGGTAATTTGAACCCTTACCCTGATCTCTGGTTCGTCGACCTTAGTTAAATTTAGCTAGGTTAGATAGGTGCCCTAACGCGCCTTAATTCGTTAGGTGGCGACTCTTCATTGCTCCAAAACCCAAAAGAGTTGTTAGGTCGTTCATCCGAAAGGAAAGTCCGTTTTGAGAAATACGGGGCGCGACAGAATGGTGACTCTGCTGGGGATATTAGGTTCTAACCATTACATGTTTCTTGATTTATGTGGGGTTTATTTGTTTTTGTAGGTTTTCCTTGTCTGTTTTGCTAGTTGCATGACTAAATTGCATGTTTACGTACTTCCATGCTTAATCCTTTCCCCTTTCCCAAAATTGTTGAATTCCTTTAAGTGTTTGCATGTCTACTTCCTTTTATTCGTGTATTTATTTATGTATTTATTTATCGCTTTGCATAAACTGTCTATATGGTACTGTTTTTCATCTACATGCTAAATGTTTACTGCTTTGATAAATTGGCATTCCGCTCATACTTCCCCCAATCGGGACCCACTTCCTTTCTTTAAAATTTTATCGTGATGTTGTGCATTTGCACCTCTCACAAATACTCCAATTCTCTTCAAATACCCATTATAGAGAGTCGGCATATGCGTGGACGGAACGGATAGTATTACTACCAAGAAACCACGAGCCTTCTCGCATAGAACCTCTTCAAGTCCGTGTCGAACCAACTCTTAGAAATATCAATTAGGTCATACTTGTTGCATAAACCTTAGGTGATTTGATCATTGGTGTCAATTCACACAATTAGTAGCCACCCTATTAGACAAATTGCATATTATGTGTCAATGTGATTATATTAATTAAATCAAGTCAAATTATATCATAATGGAGTTCAAAATATATTTTTTTACTCTAAAACTTCAATCGACAAAGTATGACTTGAATCAACTTTATTTTAAGTTATTGTTATCCCTCTCTGAGAGTATTGCGTCATTTATTTGAAATCATAATTTTGGCTTGTTATATGCTACCTCATGCTTGCGTTTTATTTACTTTCTTTGATTAAAGGTTGTCTAGTATTTGGATTTTGGCTCAACTAAGAATCTGCAATATGACAAATATGTTCAGCCTTCGAAAAAATCACCCCTCTTCTCATCCCACAATTTGGGCTATCTCTCCTCATCCTAATCCTACTCACACCCTCTCTCAACAATTATCTCCAACACGCCTCAACTTTGATACTTTGTAATATGAGGGGATACGTGACAAAATGGAAAAGTCTGAGCTAGATGAAATACAACAAAAAATGCATGCCTTGGAGAACAAGGTGAATGGAGGACTTAATTCAAAACCTGCTCATGACTTGAGGTATAAGAAATTATGTCTACACCCAGGAGTTGAATTGCCATCAGGATTTAAAATTCCAAAATTCAACATGTTCAACGGACATGGAGACCCAGTTGTACATCTTAAGGATTTCTGCAGCAGATTAGTTGGCTTAGAAAATAATGAAGCTCTCCTAATGAGGTTGTTCATTCAAAGCTTATCAGGAATAGCCTTCACCTGGTACGTCAAGCAAGACTTTGACAAATGGCTCACATGGGAAGATATGGCTCAAGACTTTGTGGAACAATACAAGTTTAACACTAAGATTGATCTTATATTGTTGGACTTGCTCGAAGTAAGGAAATTAAGTCATGAATCTTTTGAGGAATACGTCATACGATGGAGAACGGAAGCTTCCAAGATACGTCATTTACCGAATGAAGAAGAGTTGGTCCAAACTCTCATCAGATCACTTGATGGTATATACTACAAGACTATGTACTTCGCAGGTATTCAAAGCTTCGACAGTCTAATTCGAATTGGAAAGGAATTGGAATATGGCATTCAATCTGGGAGAATTGTTGATGAACAAATTCATTTTCAAGTACTGAAAAACCCATCAGATGAAAGGAGCAAGAATGTATCCACCTCTATACCTCTGAAACCAAAAAATCAGAACATTGAGCAAGTTCATGCTATTTTTTATTCATGTGACATGCGTTTCAAGCCTTACAATCCGCGAGTATCTCAACTTAATATAAGGAAGTCTCGTACCTTTACCCCCTTAATGGAAACTTTGACTAGCATTTTTCAAAGGTTGTGGGCTAAAAGACTTTTGAAGCCAAGAGAAGGTTGGATTCCTAAGCACTCTTTTTCGGCTTTGGATCTATCCAAGAACTGTGCGTATCATTCAAATATTCAAGGTCATGACACCGATGAATGTCCAGCATTGAGAAATAAGATCCAGAATATGATTGAAAATAGGAAGATTATAGTGCAACAAGGACCACTAAACAACAATTGCAATCCTTCTACATTGAATGCAGTCATCGTTCAAGGAGATCCTACAGAAATATATTCAAGACACTTGGCAAGGAAGCGCAAATCGCATCAAAGAAATTGATGAGGACAAGACTTTCATGAGCCAAGCATCACTATCTTTTCTATAGACCTTGTGATAAAAGATTTCCTCTATTCTTTTCACTTTCCTTGTATTCCTGAACTACGTTTGACCTGATTTCCTTTTGGATACGTAGGCAACCCTTGGATGGGTCCGGTCTTTATCAAATAAATTTCTTTTCTTTCCCATGGTCATTCAAAACATTCCTCTCCAAATTCAAATTCAGGGCTAATTGATCCAACCTTGAACATAATTGACGTTCAGATTCGAAGTCGAGCCTAGTGTCCAAATATAAGACAATCACTTTCTTATTGAACTAATAATTTTCTTTGAGTGAAGTAGGATCACAAAGTCCCTACAAATGAAACTGGGGCAAAATTTTTGAGGGAACCTCAAAAATTTCAGACAATATTTAAGAAGGTGAGTATATATCTTATACTCTAAACTGGGGCAGAAATTTTTGAGGATCTCAAAAATTTCATCACAATGTAGTGCAAATCCGAAATCAAAGCAAACACAGGTATGACCCAATCTTGCTTTTCAAATTCACGATTTTTCTCTGGATGCAGGAATAGATTTGACATAAGGAGCTACTATCAAGCTACTGTTTGACTATTTCGAAGATGCTATTATCAACTTGCTATTGTGACCTACCGAACAGACTCGTCTGCCTCACAATACGATATTTAGGTTCGTCCACCTTACAATAGGACATCAGGCTCGTCTACCTTACAATACGACATTAGGTTCGTCTACCTTACAATAGGACATCATGCTCGTCTGCCTTACAATACGACATTAGGTTCGTCTACCTTACAATAGGACATCAGGCTCGTCTGCCTTACAATACGACATTTAGGCTTGTCCGCCTTACAATAGGATATTAGGCTTGTCTGCCTTACAATAGGACATTTAGGCTCGTCCGCCTTACAATAGGACATTAGGCTCGTCCGCCTTATAATAAGACATTTAGGATCTTCCGCCTTATAATATGGTGCTCAAGTTAACACTATATTTCTCAAAGCAGATATGTCTTCCTCTTGTCATTATTATTTATCATGATTGGTTCACTTTTTTTTTTATTTTGCTAACATTCTATCTAGTCATATTAGAAATTCCAGGCAAGATCGATCACCCTCTCAGCTACGATTATCAGGCTCATACCTATCGCAACAAAGGCCCTTTCAATCATTTGCTACTCGTTTCACTGCTTTTCATCTAATCCTTTCTCCTGAACTGGAAATCGCTCTGTCATCTTATCCATTTAAGCGGTAATCGTTCGTGTTCAAATATCATACTGTTTTTCATTTAATCCTTGCCTACTCGTATTACTCCTTCTCATCGAATCCTGTGCCCTTAAACTGAAAACCTCTCTATCATGCCTTTCTCGCTACTCTAACCTTATCCATTCAAGCCAATATCATTCCCGTTCATATACCGTACCGTTCTTTCAATCTTTTTCAAATTTTAGGAGGTTCGTTTGTTCCTAAATGTAGAACTACACACGACCTGATTCTCGTATAACCATAGATATGTAGGCGGCTTAATACCAAAGTCTCGGTCGTACCCTTTTTCAACTCTATGTCATTTCAATTGATCCCACTGACATCTCTCGTCGGTCGGACAAAATCGGCTACTAAGTCAACATTGGTTGCCCGACAATTCATCATTCATTATCAAGCAACCAAGGGGCAGCTGTTGACACCCAATTTTGACCGACCTATAACCAATTTCGAAAACACTATTCGATTAAATACGTATTTTCAAATATAGTTCAAGTTTAAAATTTAGTCAATTTTATCTAAAAAATTATACATTTAGTATGCTTGATTTGTAAAAAATATTAATTTATTTTATTATGATACTTATCGATAGTTAAACTTGAAATAATTTCTTCAGTTAAATATTTTAAAATCTTAGATGTGTTCAATTATATGAAGATATTTTAATATGTGTAGTATTTTTATTTAATTGAATAGCATTTTCTAATTTTCCTCCAAATCATTTAAATTTTAGCCTATTCTATTCTAATTCATTTCAATTCTAGCCATTCCAATTCCAATTGTATTTCAATTATAGCCATCCTTTCATTTCAATTCTAGCCAATTCTATTACAAATTTGGCCATTCAATTCTCAATCTAATTTTCAGAATTTTAATTCCCTTTAATCTCATCCGTCCATCTTTTAAGTTAAATCCTAGCCGCTTATATAATTCTAATTCTAATTCAATGGATGAGATCAAATCCTCTATCCCTTTCCTAATTTATTCAAAAAGACCTAAGCCCTAAAATTTGGTCATTCTTCCTCTCTTCTCCTCCAAGCGCCTCCCCTCCTCCTCTCTTCTTCTCGATTCCGGCGAAGCCATCTTAGGCAGCTGCTCCGACTGGCCAGCAGCCCTCTCCTCCCTTCTTCTCCATCTCATCTTCCTCGTTTCTCCTCTTTTCCGGTGAGAAACAGCAGCAGAAGCTCCGGCGAAAGCTGCCAGCAGCACTGGCAAGGACAACCAGCAGTGACGGTCGTCCAGCAGCACCTCCGACCAGCAGCAACAGCGAGCAGCAGCAACGAGAGCTGGAGACGCCCAGGACCAGAAGCAGCGACCACCAGCAGCTCCAACCAGTGAAAAAATAGCAGCAGCTGCGCGGAGACAGCGAGGTCCGGCAATGCAGCGAGTCCGGCGAGCCTCCTCTCTTCTCTACTCGATTTTTCCGGTAAAGTTCTGAGGTTTATAGATTTGTTGAAGACGGTTCTTAACCGATCCGTCCAGGTACGCTCTTTTATTTGATTATCACTTTTAAAACAAATTTTGGTTAGTTTGATTATTAAATTTTCATTCGTATACTTGCTTTATGTAAATGAAAATCATTTGGACTAGTTATTGTTTGTGATGTCGAGCATGCATTCTTTGTGATGATCTGATTCCTTAAATGTGTATTGTTCTAGCCATGTTAAAGTATTATTCAAGTTGTTAGAATGCCAATATTTCTCTTCGTTATCTGCTACTTTGTAGACACTAATATGTCCTTGATTTCATCTCATCATTCTTACCAACTTTCTGATTATGGTAAATTATTACATGTGAGAATATTGCTTTGGGAAAATCATATTCTGTTTTAAATAATTATATCTGTTTGCTTGAATATATCAATTTACTGTCTAAAATCATTATCTTTACCTGTTTTACATTTCTGATTATGGTTGATTGATTTTCTTTACCTTAATTAAATAGGACTGATTTTATGTGATTATATTTGGTAATATTTGATTGATATGATTCTCTTAATAAGGAAATAATTTCTCCATAATTTCTCTTAATTGATTCTTTTCCGTTGAAATGAGGCCCTCTCCTCTACTATAAAACAAGACCTCTGTTTTATTCCTCAAGGACGCTGTGAACAGACCCATTCAAACCCACTCACACTCACATCCGGGTACATCAACTTTTACTCTAAAAAATACTAAGAATACATACTACTCTATACTAAAAAAAAGAAGAAAAGGAATTAAGTTTTCCGGTTAAAACTAAAGTTCTTTGTCGCTATTTTGCTGTGTTCGTGTCGATTATTGGACTAAGTGTCGATCTTCATTGCTGTTAAATATTTCTGCTTTAACTGGTTAATTGTTCTTCCATTAGTTTAATTTCATCTTGCATTATTATTTTGAATATTGTTGTGGAAAAAAGGAAGCACCCGACTCAGTTTTTCGTTCTTCCCTCTCTCTATGTGTGATAATATGTCTATAGTTATTTTTTATTGGATTTCTTATATGTCTTGCTTATATATATGAAAGTAATTTGTTGTTATGAATATTTGATGTTGGGATTATTTTTTTTCCGTTATATCTATGTGTTCCATTATCCTTTCTACCAGGTTTCGAAGCTTGAAGTTCAAGTTGAAGAGTCGCTAGAAGACTAGATTATTTAACTTTATGTATTCTGAATCTATTTTTATTATTTATTTCGATTTGTAATATTTGCATAACTCCCTAACTCTCACATATATATGATATAATTTGGGGAATCGTCTAAGGGGGAGGAAATTACGTGCGGCTTGTTTGTTTATTTTTATTGCAACTTATTTGTGTTTGAAAGCATTCTTATAGGATTGTGATTTGTTTGGTAGTCCATATTTTAACAAAATTTGTTTTAGATCTAACTAAAAAAATAAAACAGAATATACTATTGTCATTAATCATCTATTTAATCCTTTAACCAATTTTAGAAGTGGATCGTGTTTGATTGCTTATTATAGTTTGTTATTAAATTAGCATTAATCATCATCTTAATTATTAACAAATAAAATGATATATGTCGGCTCCTTGTTCAACTAGTTCCTTTAAATAAGATTGTGAATTTTGTCATAATACATTGAATATTTTATGCCATTTTTAAGAAACCATGTCTGTATGTTTTAAATAATTAATTAAATTATTCATGTGTTCTGAATTTTTATTTTTATTTTAATATTTCAATAAATTTGCTATAGAATTCATACTCATGGGATCTTCAAATAATTAAATCTGTATCTAGATTAGAATTTGTACGCTGAAGATAATTTGTTAATTGTTTTTATATATGAAGGTAGAAGCATGCCTATATGTTTGTTTGAACAATTAGTACTTAGAAATGCATGTCTATAGGATTTAAATATTTCTTAATATGTCATTAGTGTGTAGAAATCATGCCTATAGGAGCTATATATTTTCAATCTTTCAAACACTTAGAGATCATGTATATAGGTTTATGAATCAATTTTCAGCATGTCACTAAAATCTGGAATTGTAAATCAATTTTAGGTTCTTTAAACTGGACTAGTCATATGTCTGTTGCAATTTTGATATGTTTATGAATTAGTAAATCAACTAATCTCCAGCATGTTAAATAACGAAACTACATTTTTGCTATGTATTGTGTCATTACTCTGTGATGCATTAAGTACTATCGCTTAAAAGAAAGAAAATAAATAAATAAATAAAAGTAATCAATAATTCTTTTTTTTTTGCATATTAACCTGCTTGACATAATCAATTCCGCATTGTAACTACTCGTTCTGCCTTTAAAAAATCAACTGATAATTAATTTATGCATGCTGCTTTACCATTTAAAATCAGCTACTAATATAATTCTGCATTTAATAAAATGTCTGCTGCTTAAAATAAATTTTGCATTGGCGATCTTTTGTTGCTGCATTTGAGTTATTTTCTTCCTGTTTTTAATAAAAAATATCATTCTGTTTTTTTGTTCATTGTCAAAAATTATTGTTCATTCTTTTATTCAAATTGGGATGGGACATGATTATTTTTTTTTTAAAATAATTATATAAAAATGCTATCTCCTAACCTATAGTTAGTGGGAAAGTAAAAGGAATTACGAGGTCTAATTCCAATTTTTAATTAAGCCGACGCGTCCTCGGGAGCACTACCTACCTAAGATTTTTCAAAAGGATTATGTGTATTTATATGTAAATATTTATGTGCTTATGTGTAAACTAAATCTTTCAATCATCTTCAAAAAATAAATTACTATTAATTTTCTAAGACCGACCTCAAACTAAAATTGTTTCTATGGTGGAGGAGCGCGATTAATAATATCGTGGTATCATCCCTATAAAGAAACAAACATTTTAAAGAAAAATAGAAAAAATTCTATTCATAATTTGCTCAATTTTCAAAAGTTTATATTTTGCACATCTTATGCTTGCTTGGGGTAGATTAATAAATAAAAACCGAATTATTTTCTATATCTATTTGCGCATATTCAGTCTCCTTGCTTATCTCTTTATTAATTGTTTAATATCTGTTTAATTCTTATTTATTATATCACCTAGTTCGCATACTTAGATAAATTACTGAAGTAACTTTAATTGTTGAATGTCATCTATCACTTAGTAAACATGTTTAAGTTAAATAACCTAAATAATGAAGTGACCTTAATTGTTTAATGCTTATTTATTCTGTCACCTCATTTCACATATTTTAACTAAATAAACAAATGAAGTGACCATACTTGCTACTTGTAACCCTCACATAAATTGCATGAGACACGACCGGGACCCACATTTGTGGACCTCGAGGGATGCCTAACACCTTCCCCCCGAGGTAATTTGAACCCTTACCCTGATCTCTGGTTCGTCGACCTTAGTTAAATTTAGCTAGGTTAGATAGGTGCCCTAACGCGCCTTAAATCGTTAGGTGGCTACTCTTCAATTGCTCCAAACCCCAAAATAGTTGTTAGGTCGTGCATCTGAAAGGAAAGTCCGTTTTGAGAAAAACGGGGCGCGACAGTCAAAGTAGGTGAGACTATCGAAGATGGATTAAGAACCGGGAAGATTGTTCGTGTTGCTGCCTCGCCTGGATCCTCGGGTATATTGAAGAAGAAAAGAGAAGATGTGTTTTCTATCTATTATGAGGGGAAGAAGACCCCAAGGAAATCCTCATCATACCAAGGTCGTTCTCGACCTTCATAGAGTTCATACCCGGCTTGTTATGCACAGGCTGATTACAAAAATACCCCTCCCCTCAGTTACCAAAGTACCCCTTCCCACAGTTACCAAAATGCCCATCGCCCCAGTTATCAAAATACTTCCCATCCTATCTACCAAACTCCCCCTCCAGTTTACCAGACTCCATCTCATCACTAATGAAGCGCCGCTCCCAACTGTGCCAATGTTCAAGCAAATTACCAAACGCCTCCCCCAATGTACCAAACCCCAACTCCACTTTACCAAAATACTCCCCCGAACTACCAAGCTCCATATCACTCCACTTTACAGACCTGATCAGAGGTGCCCATATCACTCCAATGGTGTTGGACATGATACCGAGGACTGTATCAACCAAAAGCATAAGATCCAAGACCTGATTGACCATAATGTGGTCTCTCTCTAGACAGTCACGCCCAATGTCAAT
The DNA here is from genome assembly GCF_000226075.1 of Solanum tuberosum. NCBI lineage: Eukaryota > Viridiplantae > Streptophyta > Magnoliopsida > Solanales > Solanaceae > Solanum > Solanum tuberosum. Next base: position 3,851,993 of record NW_006238929.1, read on the forward strand.
AGTAATCCTTTGCCAAATCATGGAGGCGTCACTATCAATATAATAGAGACAAATGTTAATTTGTGCATAACAAAGGCGATAGTTTCGGTTGCTACTGATGAACTGGAAAGTGTTGTAGCTTTGTTGAGCATTAGAGAGAAAAAAGAGTTTGTGATTCTGACACCCGAGAAGCTTGTTGCCTTAGTGCCAAGAAAAACCCTTGCCCGACCAAAGTTTGTGATTGAAATGGCTGCCACTCAAGGCATGACCAGATCCGATAGATGTTACACACTGGAAGAGTTGGCTCAAGGAGGGAAGAAGAAGGACCAAACAAAAAGGCCGATCAGTGAAGCCGAGGCCGAGGAGTTTTGGAGAAAAATGTAGCCGAAAGATTATTCGATTGTGAAGCATTTGGATAAGACGCTAGCTTAGATTTATGTATAGGCCTTGTTGATGATTTTGCAAATGCATAGGCAAGCTCTGATGAGGGCTTTGGATGATACCTATGTTTCTGTGAGTACTAACAGTGGCAATCTAGCAGCCATGATAAACCAGGTCATTTGAGGACATCGAATCAGTTTTTGTGACAAAGAGCTGCCCTTTGAAGGCTGGATGCAAAACAAAGCTCTGCACGTCACCATCAAATGCCGGGAAAAAAATTATAAATCATGTTGTGGTCGACGATGGGTCCAGTCTTAACATCTGTCCACTTTCGACTCTCAAGCAACTGAAATTCGACTTGGGAAAGGTTCAACAAAACCAGGTCAATGTGAGAGCTTTCGATGGAGTACAGAGAGACACGATAGGGGCAGTAAACTTGGGAATTTAGATGGGTCCTGCAGAGTTTAATGTGGAGTTCCAGGTGTTGGATATCAACACTAGTTACAACCTGCTTTTGGAAAGGCCGTTTATCCACATGGTTAGAGTTGTGCCTTCTACCCTTCACCAACTACTGAAATTGATTTGGAAGGACTAGGAATTGATCATTCATGGTGAAAGGAGTCATTCCAATGGATATGCGCCGATCGTTGATGAGGTCTCCCGAGGTTTTGATTTCTATATGGTGGAGCTGGTAAATGCCATCGGTGATGATTTGGTTCCACAGCCCCCTATGCCTTCTGTGTACAAGATGATTGCTACTGTTATGCTTCGGAGTGGTTTCGAACTAGGGTTCGGATTAGGGAACCACTTTCAAGGAATTGCGAGCCTATTCAGATCTGCACCAAAGGAACGAAGTTCAGTTTGGGATATGTCCCAACAGATGACGAAGCAGAGATGAAGAACAAGAGTGTTGATCAAGCATTGGCCAGGCCAATTCCTCATTTGTACCAATCATTCCTGGTGCGAGAATATGTCAATAATGGTGGTCTCGGGGAAGGAATCTAGGGCCTTTTTGAGGAGATTGATGTGGTCATCGAGGAAGAGGCTGGGACATCGGGTATCTGTGATGCAGAACCTGAGGAGCAATTGCAAAATTGGACCTCCACGCCGCTCCTGATTCCCCGTGCAGCTTGGTAGAAAAGACATTTATTTATGTTTGTTTCTAAAATCGATAGTAGTCCGGAAGAGGCTTGAGACCCACCCTTTATGCAGTTTTTACTTGCTTGAGTTTCTTAATTCCCCCGTGATGTTTAAAAAGGCGAAATGGCCCTTAGCCATGGCCAAAGTTTGTGCTTATCTTTCAATTTAAATGAAAGCTTTTTATATCGAAAATTTGTTACTTATCTATTTATATTTTACTTTCCTAACTTTGTTTGTTTATGATTTCAGTAATATTAGTTTAAAACCTGCCAATGTCATGTCATGTCATGAACCAAGTGAACGAAATGAGGCAAGTGATGACGAATGCGAGGAATACGAAGAAGAAATTGAGGTACCCAAATATGTTGCTGAAGAGTTTCGACAATTTGAGAATCAACACAAACCAAATTTGGAAGAAACTGAGATTGTGCATCTCGGAGATAAGGAGTGTGTAAAAGAAGTAAGAATCAGTGTCCATCTGACTGAAACTTAAAGAAGAGACCTGGTTTGTCTGATCAGAGAATACATCGATGTATTTTCCTAGTCTTACAGAGATATGTCGGGGCTAAGTACAAACATGGTCTCTCAGAAATTTCTGATCAACCCAGATTTCAGTTCGGTAAAATAGAAAACCCAAAAGTTTAAGCCTGAGTTAAGTTTAAAGATCAAAGAGGAGATTACCAAGCAAATTGAGTCTCTAGTGGAAGTGACACAATATCCAACTTGGTTAGCCAACGTTGTTCCGGTTGCCAAGAAAGACGAAAAGATCATAATTTGCGTTGACTACAGAGATCTCAACAAAGCAAGCCCAAAAGATAATTTTCCATTACCAAACATCCACATTCTCATTGATAAATGTGCTAAGCATGAGATGAAGTCATTTGTGGATTGTTATGCGGGTTACCACTAGATCCTGATGGATGAAAAAGATGCAGAAAAGACAACTTTTATTACGTCTAGGGGTGTATATCATTATCGGGTGATGCCGTTTGGTCTCAAAAATACCGGTGCTACTTACATGAGGTCTATGACAACCATCTTTCACGATATGATTCACAAGGAGATCGAGGTGTATGTAGATAATTTCATAATTAAATCCCGCGAGAGTCCGGATCACTTGACTCATTTAAGCAAGTTCTTCGATCATCTGCGTCGATACAATCTGAAGTTAAATCCTGCCAAGTGTGCTTTTGGGGTGCCAACTGACATGTTGTTGGGATTTATAGTTAGTAGAAGAGGCATTGAGCTTGATCTGTCCAAGATCCAAGCAATTCAAGAGTTACTTCCTTCGAAGACCAAGAAAGAGGTGATGAGTTTCTTGGGAAGGCTGAAATACATCAGCCGGTTCATAGCTTAATCCACCGTGGTGTGTGAGCCCATATTCAAGTTGTTGAAAAAAGATGCCTTGACTAAGTGGATCAGAGAATGTCAAACTGCTTTTGATGCCACCAAGAACTATATGTCTAATCCACCGATGTTGGTTCCTCCACGGGAAGGAAGTCCATTGTTACTATATCTGTCTATTTCGGATAACGCATTTGGATGTGTGCTCGGTCAACATGATGAGACAAGGAAGAAGGAGCGAGCCATCTACTACTTGAGCAAAAAATTCACTCTATATGAGGCTCGTTACACTCTTTTGGAGAGGAAATATTTGTGGGTGCAGATGTTTCTGAAGCTTACCATGGTTGGATAGTATTCTTTGATGGAGCGGCAAATCACCAAGGGAAAGGTATTGAAGCGGTCTTAGTATCAGAATCCGGTCAACATTATCCTGTGGTAGCTAAACTCCAATTTGATTGCATGAACAACATTGCATAATACGAGGCTTGTATCCTTGGTTTGAAGATGGCCATCGACATGAATGTTCATGAGCTTCTAGTTATTGGAGACTCAAACTTGATGACTCATCAAGTTCAAGGAGAATGGGCCGTGAAGAACCCAAAGATCACACCGTATGTACGGTATGTACAAAAGTTGTGCAAGAGATTTCGCAAGATTGAGTTCAGGCACACTCCCAGGACATATAATGAGTTGGTTGATGTTCTTGCCACCATCGCATCAATGATTAAACATCCAGATACAGGTTATATTGATCCAGTAGATACAGAGGTAAAAGAGCAGCCTGTCCATTGTTCACATGTTGAAGAGGAACCAGATGGTTTGCCTTGGTATTTTGACATCAAGAGGTATTTAGAGACCGAGACTTATCCTGAGAATGAAACGTTCAACCAGAATAAGTCGGTACGCCATATGGCCCTCAATTTCTTTGCAAGTGGGAAAATCCTTTATAGAAGGACTCCAGATTTAGGTCTTATCGGATGTATTGATGCTAGTGAAGTTACAAAGCTTCTGGAACAAATACATGTCGGAGTTTGTGGTACTCACATGAATGGGCTCACTTTCGCTAGGAAGATCCTCCGGGCCGGTTACTTTTGGATGACTATGGAGCATGATTGTTGCAAGTTTGTGCAGAAACGTAATAAATGTCAAGTGCAAGGTGATTTCATTCGAGTGCCACCTCATGAACTCAATGCTATGAGTTCACCTTGACCGTTTGTAGGTTGGGGCATGGACGTCATTGGTTCGATAGAACCAGCTACCTCTAATGGACACAGATTCATTTTGGTTGCCATTGAGTACTTTACCAAGTAGGTGGAAGCAGCTTCATATAAGTCGGTGACCAAGAAAGTTGTAGCTGATTTTGTTCGCAACAATTTAATTATAGGTTTGGAGTACTAGAATCTATCATTACGGATAATGGAGCGAATCTCAATAGTCACTTGATGAGAGAGATATGTGAACAATTCAAGATTACTCACCAAAATTTGATCGCTTATCGTCCCCAAATGAATGGAGTTGTAGAAGCCACCAACAAGAACATCAAGAAGATTTTGAGGAAAATGATTGACAATTATCGAGGTTGGCATGAGATGTTGCCATATGCTTTGTTGGGTTACAGAACGACTATCAGAACGTCGATTGGAGCAACTCCATACTTGTTAGTATATGGAACAGAAACAGTTATACCTGCCAAAGTTGGGATACCTTCATTGAGAATCATCCAAGAAGTTGAATTGAATGATGCTGAATGGGCTCACAAGCGGATTGATCAGTTAACATTGATCGATGAGAAAAGAATGGGAATTGTTTATCATGGTCAACTTTATCGACAGAGAATGATTCGTGTTTTCCCTCATAAGGATGAGTACAAAGGGAAATTTGCACCAGATTGGCAAGGACCCTACATGGTTCGTAAAGTGTTATCTGGGATGCCTTGGTCCTGTCGGAGATGGATGGCACCGAATGGCCCAAACCGATCAACTCAGATGCTGTCAAGAGATACTATGTGTGAAGTTTCAGTTTGTATTACTGTCATTTCCTCGTAATCGTTCCATTTGCCTGTAATTACTTTATCTAGAATTTTATCCCTCTTGTAATGAATTATGTCTGACCTGAATTCTCAAGATTGAGATACGTAGGCGGCCTATGTCAGCCTCGGTCATCCCTTTATCCCCTTTTAATATTTTTCCTTGTACTTGAACTACGTTCGACCTGAATTCTCAAGAATGAGATACATAGGCGGCCTATGTCGACCTTAGTCGGTCCTTACATAAATTTCTTATTTTGTTAATCTTTGAGGGGGAACTATGTTTGACCTGATTTCTGCCTCAACGGGATACGTAGGCGCCACAACGGTTCGGTCATATATCCCGTAAGATTTCTATTTTTACATTGCAATAGAAACTGGGATAGAATTTTTGAGAAGGACTCAAAAATTCTCAAGAAGAAGATCTCCCTAACAAAGACGAGACCGAAGTTACTTGAGATTTGAAATTGGGACAGAATTTTTTTGATCCTCTCAAAAATTCCATGATTTGCTTACCTACGGTTCAAAATATGCCAAGACAGTTAACCGGGACAGAAATTTTTGAAGATGATCTCAAAAATTTCAGTAGGGTTTATGAGCAGTTTAGAGCAACTCTGAATACTTCCCAACAAGTAATAAGATAGACCTCGAGATATCAACTTCAAAGGTGTTCATTAAGCCTGACGCTTGGCAGTGACCTTTTCCAAATACTACTTTTTGAAAATCTATTTTTCTTAAAACTTTTCCTCCATGTTTCAATTATTTTTGCATAAAAATATTTTGTCTTATCTATCAAGAGGCGGGAGATCAGAGAAATCCACTAGAGATACCAAGACAAAGAACTAACAATTTTTCGGTGGATGCAGGAAATATTTTATGCTTCTGATATCAACGAATTGGGAATAGAAATAGCATTACTTCATTCAATTCTCAGCAAGGCGAAGTCCATAACAAACATGCTACTATGTTTGGAGATGGAACAAATGAAAACCTCGAGGAAGCAATGTAAGTGTTTTCCATCAACTAAAGATACTTGGAGGACATTATCTGCATCATATTATTAGATATGATAATATTAATACCGGGAGAGTCATCTATATCGTATTGTCGAATGAGATGATACCATTACTCTTAGGGTCATTTTTATTTATATTGTCGATTGGGACAATACCGCCACCCAGAAGATACCCAGAAGATCATCTATGTTTCTTGGTGAAGCATTATCTTCACTCGGTACCAGGGAGGCATTAAGAGAAGATTCATGCATCGCGGTGGAGAAGATTCATGCACCGCGGGAAAAAGATTCACGCATCACAAGAGAAGGAAATCATGCATTGCAAGAGAAAGAGTCGTACATCGCAAAAGAAGGATTCATCCAAAGCAAGAGAAGGAGTCATGCATTGCAAGAGAAATAGGTCATGCATAGCAAGAGAAAGAGTCATGTATCGCGGGAGAATATTCATGCATTGCGAGAGAGGATTCATGCATTGGAAGAGAAGATTCATGCATCGCGGGAGAAGGAAGTCATGCATCGCAAGAGAAAGATTCATGTATAGCAAGAGAAAAAGTCATATATTACAGGAGAAGATTCATGCATCGCGAGAGAAGATTCATGTATTGCAAGAGAAGATTCATGCATTGCGGGAAGAGATTCATGCATTGCAAGAAAAGATTCATGAATCGCGGGAAGAGATTCATACAATGCGGTAAAAATGTCATGCATCGTAAGATAAGGAGTTATGCATCGCAAGAGAAAGATTTACCCATCACAAGAAGATCAACATCGACTGCATCATTTTTCTTGCAAAAACACATCAAGAGAACCATCAACGACGACATCAAGAGAACTGTCAACATATTACATCAGCCTATTTTATTATTTTAACATCAAAGGAAGAGTGCATTGAAGATTATATTGCAGATATGAGACACAAGTTTTATTTGCTTTACATTAAACCCGATGAAGTTGACGTCAAATGTTAATGGAGAGAAATTAAGTGTCAACATGGTAAAAGATATTTTCTCTCCATTTGAATTGCATTTTTATGCTAATGAGTTTTATATCAGTCTTTGTCGAAAGCATCCGAGAGGATGAATTCTCAAAACAAACCACAGGTGCGGACGACATCAAAAAGGATGCAGCACAACGTGGAAATTTTTCTTAGCAGCGAACTAGATATAGTCCAAAGAGGAGAGCCAAACTCTTAGAACGCGAGCAGAGGAGCGACTTCCACCATAATCAAACCACACCCCTATCAGAAGGCATTGTGGGTTTATCTTTGGGTTTGTCGATTTCAGTCTCGCATCTGGAAAAATTTTGTCTCTACCGGAAGCAGCTTTCCAATCCGAGTGACGATCCACCAAGAGCTTTGGAAATGATGCCCGTGTAAGTTCTTAATTATAGGTGTAACGCGTGCCACATTCATGACTAAGAGGTTGCAAGCCTCCTTTTCATACTCGACTTACTTTGTCTCTCTTCTAGAACCAAAGGTTAGTTTGCATAATAGGTTTCCTTTTCAACCAATTGAGTCAAACTACAAGCAGTTTGATTCCCTAATTTGAGGGATATGTAGGGGGGATCATTGTTGAAAACTCGGCCGTATTTCGACATTCTGTCTTAAAACTTATTCCCAAGTGCTTCGGTCTCTTCATAATTCGATTTCAGGATGACTTTTGAATTTTTTCAAAATTGTGCTTCAAATTAAGCGTATCGAACTACAAGTGGCCTGAATTCTCATATATGTAGAAAACCCAATTCCGGGGTTTAGCCATAATTCCTAAAGTCCCTACAATAAACTCTTTTTCTAAAGGATGAATATGTGGTCGGTCAAAATTGGATTCGTCAATTTCATTTGCCTCGAATTTCTTTCATCAATCCAAGTCAAACGAGGGACAGTTGTTGACACCTCAATTTTGGACCTCCACAATATAAATTAATCATTTCGAACTTCTTCAATTTCAAAAGATTTAAAATAATTAGTTTTATAAAATTTTCAAAAATAATAATAATAATAATATAGTTTGCAAGTTATTTTAAGTAGTTTTGTCACATTTTATAATTTTTAGATAATATATATGTTTTACATAATTATATATTAAATTAGTATATTTTATGATTTCTCGAAAATAATCTCAAAAAGATTTTGTTTTATCTAAATATTTGGTTAATTAGTTTAGTTATATAATAGTTAATATTTTAAATTATTTATTGTATATTTGAGTTAACTATTTTATTTTATTTTGTTAAAATTAAGAAGCTTGTTAATTAATTTTTATAATTCATTCCATTTAGATTTAATCTGAAGTCGCAAATTAAATTCAATTTGGTTGTACCTTTATCTACAATTTTTAGCCATTTTCGTTCATATCCTTCTAAACCTTTTAAGAAAGACCAATATTGGGCCTTCTTGTTTCGTTTCTTTCAGCAACCAAACGGCCCATCATAACAATACAACAGAAACCAGCCCAACACCTCAACAACATTCCAATTTCTAATAGCCCACTCCAATAACCATTTCCCAGTCGACCCCAATCCATTTCCCCGACCCGACCCATTTTTCCCTTCACAAAAGGAACCCAGAAACGTCAACAGCAGCTTCCAAACATCAACAATACGCAGCAATACAGCGCGTACTAGACGCAACACTTATATGACCCGTGTACGCGCCTCGTCTCCTTCACGCGAGAGTTAGTTCACGGAACCAGTAGCTTTCTGCATCTTCTTCCTCTGCCAGAGCAGCTCGAACAGCTATGCACCTGCCACAGCCGCCTGGAATTTTGTCCTTGCTCCGCGATTTTCGTCTTTTGCTCACATGGATAGGCACCACGTCGAGCTCCAAGGACAAAGAATCAATCAGAGTCACGTCGACTCCACTTTTGATTTTATTTTGGCTGAAAATCCAGATTTTAAGTACAAGAACAACTTTTCTCGTCCTTGGAATGAAAAAGAATTGAATTTGGAATAGGTTGGGGGATTTCGATTTAGCCCCTGTTCCTATTTGAAAATTCTTTATTTCCCTCCCCCTCCCAAATCAACACTAATTCCCTTCTATATAACCCCTCTTTAATCATTGTTAGGGGTTAGAGATTTTTCGGGTAAAGTACACAGAATAGTTTTAAGCAAAAAAAAAATAGTTTAGATATACTCAAAATACTTTCCGGGATAGAGAACTTTCTTGGATTTCTGTTTAAGTTCCATGTTCATTATTCGTGTTCCGGTTCTCGCAGTGGTAAAGTCGTCCTTAGCTCGCTTGTCTTCGGTTCGTTACCCCCAAAAAGGTAATACTCTGTTTCTGATTTTGGTTTCTTTCATCGTGAACTAATATTTGCATAGTTCCATTGTTTGATGTTGTAATGTTTCTGTTTAACTGATTTGAGGAGTGTTTACTTTTGATCGTTGCGAGTTATTCGAATGTTAGGATTTTGAGAACATCTTGACTTGGCGTCTGCTTTAATCAGTGTTGTAACTCGTTCGTGATTCAAAATGTTGTTGTTTCATTTGTCTAAAGTTTTGATGGTCCCGTCTGATGTTGAGTTATTTGTTCCATGTTAAGGTTTTTTTCCCGCTGATATCTTTTATGGTTGGCTTTGAGTCGTAATTCAATCTGAAAGTTTTTAATAGAGTTAGTTTGTTTTCTCAGTCTGATATGTGGGGGGCTTCCTAGTTTCTTTTAAGCTAGCAAATCATGTGAATAGAACAGTTTACTATCCCATCTCCCTTTTATTGTGTCTGTTCTATCCATATTCAAAACTGAGTATCTTAGCCCATCTGTTACTCAATTGCGTCTCTAAAATCCTGCTTATGATAATATCAGTCGTGTATTCTTTATTATCTTTCATGTCGGGTAAGATTTTGATGAGTTTGTTTAAGGTAAAGTTAGTGAAAAATGATGTCGATAAGCCATTTATTTCAAGCTACCCGAATTTGATATCGTTTGTGGTTCTCGTTTCTCGTTTAAAAAAGTCCCTCTTGCTCCGATAAGGTTCTGTTCGTATAGTTTAGTCTCTTCACATGTGAATCATACTAAGACGGATTTATTAACAGTTGTCCCTAAGTTAGTTTCGATTCAAAATATTTGGCTATCCCTTTCTTCCTTTCCCTGTTGTTTGAGGGCTCTTATTTTTGTCTTTCCTGCACAAATCTTTATCATCTCTTGCTTGATAATTTTGCTTGAATGAATTATTGGTTGCAGTTGAGTTAGTGAAAATTTTGAGCCTCTTGCCATTTCTCTTCATCCCTAGTTTTCTAGCCTACTTCGAGTTGTAAATTATTGCCTACTCTTTAGTTGATTATATATTTTGCCTTGTTTTCTCTAAAATTGATGTGTAGCCTTATTGTCTGATTAAGTATTCTAGGATCAGAAAGAGGCATTGGTTATGTTCCGTCTTAATTAGTCCGGGTTGATCCATATTGTGTGATATTTAAAGTTTGAATAAATAAATTGGTCTCAATATCTATTTTTGTCCATTTTGATACTACCATATGTTAGTATTATCCTTGTCCTCATAACATATTGACAATAGAAAAAAATGCTTATTGATGTTTTTCTACGACAGTAGCTTGCTAGCTTGTTCTAGTGCTACTATTTAATGAAAACTTTCAGTATTTCGATTAAGAGTTGTCGACTTAGTTATAGTTTTAAAAACTAATAGCATGCATTTATTATCTCTTACTTATTCGGTTGTTTAGTCATTTGGGTGTGACTGTCTCTTTTCCCTATTTATAAGTATGTTACCAAGCTGTCACACTGATATGTTTAGCGCCTCTCTTGTTCACTTCTTTAAAATTTGTTGTTCTCCAGTATACCTCTTTATGATCTCCTTTATCGGATTATTTGTTAGGTTTCTCGAGTCAAGGTGTATATATTTTATAATTTGGCACTTTTTTTTCTATTTATATTAGACTGTGTATTAATCCTTTGCCTTTTTCTTTTGTTGCATGTGAAATTTGTTTGAGTTCACTATGAACTCATCCTCCTCTACATTTCAAGAGAGCCATAAACACTCTAAATTCCCTCTATCGAGTCAGCCAACAAGAAAATCTCGCTATGAACTCATAACCTCTCACCTTTGTTATTTTCAAGTTCAATTGCACTTATTGAAATACTTGAGTTACCTTGCATGGCCAAGACCATTTGGATCTCAATTTGCCAAGAAATAAACGAAGCCTGGAGTTGAAAAGTAGCACTAAGTCACCAGGACTGAAGGTCCTTTTCTCAATGTGCTTATCATGATAAAGCTTTATCCTTTCCTTGTACAGTGCATACCTCTCATAAGCCCTTAAACGGAATTCATACATTTCATTTATCTGATCCAGTCTCAGGTTCGCTATTTTACTCCAACTTAGGTTTAACTTTTTTAGTGCCCAAAGTGCCTTATGCTCCAGCTCGAAAGGCAAATGACATGCCTTTCCAAACACCAACTGATATGGATACATACCAATTGGTGTCTTGAAAGCTGTCTGATATGCCCACAGAGCATCATCCAACTTCCTTTCTCAATATGTTTTGTTGGCATTCACTGTCTTTGCCAATAAGCTTTGATCTCCCGGTTCGATTCCTCGACTTGGCCACTTGTTTGTAGATGATAAGGTGTTGCTACCTTATTATGTTTAACCCCATATTTACCCAAAAGTACACTGAACACTTTATCACAGAAATGTAAGCCTTCATCGTTGATAATCGATCTAGTTGTACCAAACCTTGGGAATATGTTCTTCTTCAAAAAACCAGCAACACTTTTACCATCATTTTCAGGCAGGGCGACTGCGTCAACCCATTTGGACACGTAGTCCACTACCCACATATATTTTTGCCAATAGGAGCTCAGAAATGGTCCCATAAAGTCAACTCCCCACACATCAAACAATTCCACCTCCAAAATAGGTGTTAATGGCAGTTCATGCCGCCGAGAGATGGCTCATTGCTTCTGACACACATCACAACCCTTGACTAAGTCAATTGAGTCCTAATGGATTGTAGGCCAGTAGTACCCACTCTGGAGTACCTTTTGGGCAGTTCGTGCACCCCCATGATGACCACCTACTGGAGAGGAGTGACAAGCTTCTAAGATATTCAGCATCTCAACTTCAGGGGTACATTACCTAATGAAGTTGTCAGCATACATCCTGTATAAATATGGTTCATCCGAGAAATACTTTCCCACATCATGTAGGAATTTCTTCTTTTTTTGGAATGTCAGCCCTTCAGGCATCAACTCGCTGACAAGAAAATTATCAAAGTCAGCAAAGCAAGGAATGAGATCAAGAGTGGCGACTAATACCTGCTCATCTGTGAATGAATCATTTATATCTAACTCAACTTCTTCTTTCTTGTCTGCCTCCAACCTAGACAAGTGATCAGCTACCTGATTTTCACAACCTCTTCTCTCTTTGACTTCAAAGTCAAATTCTTGAAGTAAAATTACCCATCTTGTTAATTTTGGCTTTGCATCTTTCTTCGCCATAAAATATCGCACTGCTGCATGATCTGTGTGAACATTCACTCTAGTACCCAGCAAGTCTGCCCTGAACTTCTCAAATGCATATACGACAGCAAGTAACTCTTGCTTAGTAACAGTGTAGTTTTGTTGTGTCCCACTAAGAAATTTGATGGCATAGCAGATCGGGTGGAAGATCTTGTTATGCTTTTTCCCTTGCACAACTCCTAAGGAAGTACCACTTGCATCACATATCACTTCAAATGGTTCCGACCAATCCGGGCTAATGATCACTGGAGAAGAGACCAGCTTTTCTTTCAGGCATTCAAAGGCTTTTTAGCATGCGACATCAAAGGCAAATTTCACCTCTTTCTCCAACAGCTTGCACAAGGGGTGATCAATTTTTGAGAAATTCTTGATGAATCGCCTATAGAATCCTGCATGACCCAAAAAACTTTGAATACCTTTAGCACAAATAGGTGGAGACAACTTTTCAATTAACTCAATCTTTCATTTGTTTATATCCAGCCCCTTTTGTGACACCTTGTGGCCTAGGACAATGCCTTTCTTGACCATGAAATGGCACTTCTCCCAGTTAAGCACCAAATCAGCCTCCTCGCATCTCTGTAGTACCTTGCTAAGATTCAACAAACAATAATCAAATGTGTCACAAGAGAAATCATCCATGAACACTTCCAAAGTGTCCTGTACCATGTCCGAAAAGATGAACATCAGACACCTCTGGAAAGTTGATGGTGCATTACATAATCCAAATGGCATATGTTTGAACACAAAGGTACCATAAGGACATGTAAAAGTGGCCTTATCCCGATCTTCCGGTTCGATTGATAACTGGTTATACCCAGAGTATCCATCTAAGAAGCACTACCACCCTTTACTAGCCAACATATCAAGCATCTGATCCATGAACGACATTAGAAAGTGGTCCATCAAGGACCACTTGTTCATCTTCTTGTAATACATGCATACTCACCAACCTATGACTCGTCTTTGCGAGATCAACTCATTTTTCGTGTTGGCAACCACTGTCATACCACCCTTATTGGGCACACACTGCACTGGGCTAACCCAATGACTATCAGAAATGGGCTAAACCACCCCTGCATCCAACCCCTTTATGATTTCCTTTTTGACCACCTCTTGCATTGGTGGATTTAACATCCTCTGGTGCTTTATGCTCAGGCTGCAGTCCTCCTCACGTTGGATTTTATGAGTACAGATACCCGGAGGTATCCTAATGATGTCAGCAATAGTCCAACCAATCGCTCTTTTGTACCTTGTCAAAACTTTGACTACAGCTTGCACCTATTCATCATTCATATCTGCAGCCAAAATGACTGGCAATGTGTTATTAGTACCCAAGAAGACATACCTTAGGTGACTAAGTAACTGTTTCAATTCAAGTACAGGTGGTTCCTCAATAGATGGCTTTGCTGGAGGATTTGGCCTCTTTTTCATGTCTAGGTCTAATTTCTTTGGAACATATGAATGTGACCCCATGCCTTGCAGAGCATTTATAGTTTCCACATAGACATCCCGGAGGTCTTGTTCAAAATTCATTAGCATGGCTGCCAATGTTTCCATAGAATTTTTTTCCTCAATAGCAGTTCCCAGCTCCCCTTCATCAATGACCTCTATCGCATATACAACATTCATGTCTTGTGGTTCGTTAATAGACCTACATATTTTAAACTTTACCTCTTTATTATTGAGCCTGAACTTCAGCTCTCCGCTCTAAACATCAACCAAATTAAGCTCAACCTGTGGCCAAAAATGGCCTTCTTAAAATTATGAGAACCTCAAAATCTACTTCGCAATCCAGAATGACAAAGTTTGCCAAAAAAATGAAACAATCCTCTTTTACGAGCACATCACATAAAATACCCACAGGCCACTTCACTGATCTATCTACCATCATCAACCTCATCACGGTGGGTTTTGGAACACCCAAGCCCAATCGCTTATATATGGCTAGAGGCATCAGATTGATAATTGTCCCTAAATCACAGAGCTTTTGCAAACTCAAATGCGCCGATGGTACATGGTATAGTGAATGCACCTGGATCCTCTTTTTTCTACACCAGAGATCGTGTACCGATAACACTACAATGATGAATATTGTCAGTTGGTTCAAAACTTATAGCTCTCTTCTTTGTGACTAAGTCCTTCATGAACTTAGCATATCATAGCATCTGCTCCAGAGCTTCCACCAACGGGATGTTCACTGATAATTGTCTCCGAATGGTTATGAATTTTGCAAACTTCCCATCTTCAGCTTTCTTCTTGAGTCTTTGAGGGAATGGAAGAGGCGGTCTTGGTATCTACTATAAAGACAAAGTAGTCTCGACTTCTGTTTCTTTATCTAAGTCAGCTTCGTTGTTGGTTGAGCCCCTTATGTATCATCTACATGTTTAGCTTCAACCACTCCTTCCACATTTCTCCCTATATTTTGTTCCTGCTCAATACCTTCATATTTTGACTCATTAAGGATCTCACCACTTCTAGTGGTAATGGCCATGCAATGTCTATCATTTTTGGGGTTCTGAATAGTGTCACTTGGTAGTGAACCATTCTTCCTCGGATTTAATGATGTTGATAGTTGTCCCAACTATTGCTCTAGTTGCTTGATTGAAGTGGTGTGAGAATCAACTAGCTGACTCATACCGAAGAAATCAATCGTCATGTCTTTCACACCTATACCAATTGATTCAAACATTTGCAACACCTTAGCCAACATATCCTCTATTTTAGACCCGCTGGAACTTCCACTTGGTCGGTCTCTATTACCTAGTGGCACATATACAGCACTGCGGTTATTCCTGTAACTATCTCTATTCTACCAGTTGCCTTGTTCTCTATTTCTAGATCTTTCATATTGCCCCTTTCTTGGATAGCTCCAACCTTGATTTCCAGAATTATAACCTTGGTTTCCCGAGTTATAATTCTGGAAACCCCCCTGGTTGTTCAAGTATTTGGCCACCTCATCTAAATCAATATCTTGATCTTAGTACCTGTTTGAGGCCCCCACAATATTTCACTTCTCAGAGAATGTCATGATATGTTTTGTAAGTAGATCCATCTGGGTTGTCGTGTGAGCCATATCTTGATCCCTTTCTTCTTCTCTCTTTTTCTGTTCAGCTGAGAGCTCAAAAGTGAACCCAAGATCTCCTACTTCAGCATCCCTGGTTTTCCATGCTCTATTATTCTACGAGAATTCATCCATTAGTTGCATGATTTCTGGAAATGGCTTCCTCATAAATGAACCTCAACACACTACATCAACAACAGGCTTAGTGACATAATTCAATGATGTATAAAATGCCTGCTTTAAATATCTATCAGAAAGACCATGATTCGAATACTTCTTCAGCTCTTGGATGAATCTCCACCATGTATCATGCATTTGTTCCCCTGGTAGTTGTTTCTGTGAACCTATCTCATCCTTCATCTGTAGTTCCTTTGATTCAGGATAGAACCGTTCTAAGAAAGCTTCCTTCAATTCAGTCCAGGTCCTGACTGAATCATCCGGCAGTTGATTCAACCGGTTTGTTGCCTCTCTAGTGAGACACAATGGAAATAGTCTTTGCCTCATAGCAGTTTGGCTATCCCAGGAATTTCCTATGATTTCCATACCGCCACAAAATTCATCAAGTGTTGGTTGGCATCATCGATTTAATGTTTCAAGCACACCTCATCCAATTCTAGGTGTTCAACGATCATAAATCTGTATAAAACCCAACTAAATGAGTTGGAGTCGAATCCCACATGGAGCGGTACGTGTTTCAGCTTCAATTGGAAAGTATAAATGCGGTCAAATCAGTCATAAGAATAAATATTAACAAATAAAGACATCATTCAAATCAAGGGGTGACACGAATGTCAAATGGGGGTTTTGGTTTTGATTATCAACTACAAATAACAGTCACAAATAATAAGATTTAACAATAATGAGACGAATTCTTGGGATGCGATCGATTATAGGCAAATATAGACAGATGGGTAATTTTAACTATTAGTAAATAACTAGATATTAGTGAGTAGACTAGGCCATAAGGGAGGTAATTTTCTATCGAACAATTTACTCTGAATCAAGTGATTTCTCTCGAACATCAACAAGCATGCAAAATAAGAGCAGCCCACACCTTATTCCATTCACTCTCTTAAGCTAAATGTGTGGGATTGGGTTTAAGATTCACTCTCTCGAGCTGAACGCAGGTCAACCCAATACCCACAAACCATTCAATCAAAAACCTTAGTTTTAAAACCTCTCTCTCGAGCAAGCCAAGAACACAAAGAGGTGTCCCTCAAAGAAGTCTGCACAGCTGGTCCACATCCTTTCTCAACTCAATAATTGTGGCCTTTATGGTTGTCACTTCATCATTGGCTCCCTGGCCTCGCTCACACACATCTATCCTTGCCGCAAGGGGATCAATAGACACACTAAGAGGTGTCAACGCAGCAGTGAGGGCTCTCTCAATCATCCCAGGGACTGTAGCCTCTAGCCTGAAGGCATGCCTATTAGTAGAATGAGCTAGATGCCCCATCCGTATTAACGCAACCTGGGTGAGTGGAGGTCGGGAAGCAATAGCACTGGCAACAGACCTGGGAGGCAAGGGAGCGGTAGAAGAACTAAGAGTCATGGAAGGGGTAACACTAGATATACCTGAAGGCCAAGGGGCCAGAGTAGGCAATATTGCCTTTGCAGGTAAAGTCTCCATGTCAACAGCAGGGAATGAACCCACTGGGGATGCCTTCTTCTTCTCAGCATCATCCTTCAAGTGATCGGCCTTAATGTGTCGGATGTCAGTAGAATATGTGGGAATCACTTCCACGTCCTTCTTCTCATCAAATTTGGCCTCTTCGGGGTTTACACCACCAACACCAACAAAATTAACACTCCTAGTACCAGCACCCATGACGTTCTTGGCCAAGATGTCCAGTTGGGTCATCATCTTTGCCATGTTTTGGTCTCTCTCTTGATCTTTTTTCATTTGTTCCTTTGTTCATTTGCACATAAGAGGAGAGACTTGAGCTTCACGGGTGTACCATGCCCGGTTAATCTTGGTCATGCCATCTAGAAGTTGGACTGCTATCACATAAGGTTGTTGCATTAAACCTTCTGGAGAAAGTTGATTAGCCACCCCCGTGTTCACTAAATCGAGGCTTCTGTAGAAGTATTGCAGCAGTACATTATCGGGCAATCCATAAGTTGGGAATTCCAACACCATCTTCTTAAACCTTAGACAAGTCTTATGGATTGGCTTACCCTCCAAACGCTTAAAGCTTTGAATGTTGTCCCGAAGAGTCATCATCTTCGAAGGAGGGAAAAATCGCACTTGGAATGCGGTAATAAGTTATTCCCACGAAATGATAGAATCCCTTGGCAACTCAGCCAGCCACTTGCACGCTTCTCCCATGAGAGAAAATGGGAACAACCTCAACCGGACAGATTCTTGAGATATGTTCTTAAAGGAGAATAGTCCGCAAATATCAACAAAATTCCCTATATGCTCATGGCGATCCTCGTGAGCCAACCCACCAAATAAATCTTTCAACTTCAAGAGCTGCAACATGGTACTTGTAATGTGGAAAATAACGTTTCCTTTAGCTGGATGCAAGCGAATGGCACCAACACCACCCATTTGATTAAGGGCATTGACATTCGGTCATTGACATCATTGAGATTCCCGATATCATCTTAGTGGCCCACTTGGATACCATTGCTACCATTTACGCTCATTTCCTCTGTTCAACAAGCAACACAAAAGCCAAAACTAAAAATTAGATTCAACTATAACCAACAAGAACACAATTCAACTTCACCAAAATAATTTCAAACAACACTACTACCCGACAGCGGCGCAATTTGGATTTAACGTTTCAAGCACACCTCATCTAATTCTAGGTGTTTAATGATCGTAAATCAGTATAAAACCCAACTAAATGAGTTGGGGTCGAATCCCACAAGGAGAGGTATATGTTTCACATTCAATTGGGAAGTATAAATGAGGTAAAATTAGTCATAGGAATAAAAATTATCAAATAAAGACATCATTCAAATGAAGGGGTGACACGAATGTCAAATGGGGGTTTTGCTCTTGATTATCAACTACAAACAGCAGTCACAAATAATAAGAATTAACAATCATGAGATGGATTCTTGCGATGTGATCGATTATAGGTAAATATAGACATATGGGTAGGCTAGGCTAGGCTATAAGGGAGGTAATATTCTCTCGAATAATTTACCCTGAATGAAGTGATTTCTCTAGAACATCAACAAACATGCAAAATAAGAGTAGACATACATTATTCCATTCACTCTCTCGAGCTAAATGTGTGGGATTGGATTTATGATTCACTATCTCGAGCTGAACCCAGGTTAACCCAATACCCACAAACCATCAATCAAAAACCTTAGTTTTAAAACCTCTCTCTTGAGCAAGCCAAGAACACAAGGGAAGAACTGCATTTGCAACTACACTTCTTAAATTAAACGACAATTAATTATTAAACTCACTTTTAAATAGCATTTATACTAACAATTAGCAATACCCATACGCTAAATCAGCCCATTATCACACAATCACACCCCAAGAGTTGGGGTTTTAGTTAAACATTATAAAAAGGTAAAAACAGTTACCAAATTGATTATCCATCAACTGGGTAAGAGTTAGTTCGTCCTTACAATGCTCCAATTTGATGAATATCAATGACCCACTTCAAATTCCTCAAAAGTAAGTTTCTTCAATCCTTCAAAGCTAAGGAAAGACTACGGAGAAAAATGTCTATCAAGTCTTAAAATTATTTTCTAAGTTCAAAGAGTAACAAAAGAGCTAAGATGATCTCAAAATTGTTCCTCAACTAAATGTTCGAAAACATATTTATAGTCGTCAAAAATAAGCTACGAAAGCTCATTCGATGAAGTAAGTCGGGCTCGCCGAACCACTCGACGAGTCTCCCTTTGGTCTCTTCCATCGCCATTTCGCCTTGGCATTCAGCATCCTCAAGGTCTGTAACTTTGGGCGGTCTATCTTGGCTTTGCGAAATCACTCAACGATTCGCCGACTGCTCTCTTTGTTTGCTAACTTGGTTCTTTCCTTCAGAGCTTGGCACGCTGGAACTTTAGGCGGTCTGATGAGCCACTCGGCAGCATGCCGAGTGCTCTTGGAGATCCTCAAGCTCGCCCATCTTCACTTCTTCAGCCTGTTTTGTTCCTTTTTTGCTTGTTAGTGTCCTTGCTTTTGCCTCCCTTTAGAGGTGCTTGTTTTTCCTTTTTAGAAGGAGCAGTTGTTAGTGTCCTTGCTTTGTTCCTAAATCCATACTCCTAAAAATCAAGGATTTAACATTAGTTATTGGCACAAAATAAGCATTTGAGGACACTAAATCTATATAAACAAAGCCCTAAATGAGTTCAAATCTCGGACTCATCAACCATCCCCAACTGCACCTCTGAACATCCCTTTCAAGTTTAGCAGTTGAATCATCATGCTAGTAATCGTAAATTTCACACCTGGAGGTGATGCATGTAGAACTATCGCTTTGGTGGCCCAGCTCCACTCAGTCCAGATCATCCTTTTAGAACATCAAATGGGTTGGTTGTTATGCTCGACCCCTTGGTGCTAGTGGTTGTCAGTGGGGAGGAGCTATCTCTTATACTCCTGCATGTTCCTCATCCACCCTAGGCGGGTTGTTCATGGCATTTTGTTGTGCACCTCTTGTGGCGATTTCAGCATCAAGTCCTAGTCTTTGCCTTTGAGCTTCAAGTTCTTGTGCATTAACCATCTTGCGGATAGTTCTTCTAAGTTCTGGATATTAAGGAATTAATAGATCTCCCTTACTTTTGGTATTTGGCATGCACTGTTCAACTTACCTGTCAAAGACACAGACAAAGAACAAGATGTAAAATAAGGAAATATACCCCCAATTAGAATAATTGCTAGTAAAATATTTTTTATTTTAAATACCCCGGTAGCGGCGCCAAAATTTGATATGACCAAACTTACACTTCAGTTAAGAAGTATAAACGGTCGATGTCAATTTATAGAACTCAACGTGAGTTGAGGTCGATCCCACAGAGAATTTACTTACAGAAATAGTTTCACTATCATATTTATTCAACTATTGTTATTATTTCCTAAATAAAATGATCACGGAATGTAAAATGGGTTTAGTTGTAAGGTTCAAGTAACCAATAATGTTATAATATCTAGATTAACACAAGTAATAGGGTTTTAACTTGAAGGTTGTGATGATAAATGAATGAAACTAGGGTTGTGTTTTCTATAACGTTACATCTAGTGTTGATTCATGAACAAGCTTCGAGCGATTCTTTCTTTGCAAACCTAACTAATTCAAATAGTTTGTCTAAAAAGAGTCCTACTCGAAGTAGGACTGAATTCTCGGGACCTATCACGGACAGTAAGACGATTCATCAAGAGCTTCACGGCTTGTGAGGCCATATGTGGTCCTTACATAGCTATACCAAAACATAGTTCTTCAAAGCCTGTACATTGGGTTACTTCACAAACTTCAAGACGGACCGTGAAAGAAACCACGGTCTGTCATAGTCTTTATGGTCTTTACTTGACCAAACTCAACTTTCCCTACTGACACTACTTCCTTTTCACGACCTTCATCACGTTCCGTAAAGAGGACCACAACTCGTCTAGGGCTCCATGGTCTTCACTTGTAATTTGGTTATCAGCATCAAGATTTCCATACCCACTGCTTCATCACCACGAGCATCATGACGGCTCGTCATGAGGACCACAGTCGGTCTTGGACTCCGTGGTGGTTCCTTCTATGCATTCCTTTCACAACTTTTTTCCCACTTTCCTATGTAAGTGCAACCCTGTCTAAACATTCAACAAACATAACAATTATTACATAAATACACTTGCGATATGCCTTAGTTTTGAGAATCAATTTTGCCATGATTTCCCGGTACATCACTTTTCCAACTTTTTCGATCCTTTCGCATCGTTATGTCCTTGTCTTGTTCTTAAACATTCACTACCGCAAATAAATAGTTTAACATCAGTTATGGACACAAAACAGGCATTGAGGACACAAATTCATTAAATAACAAGCCCTAAATGAGTCAAAATTCCCTACTCATCACTGGTGTGTTGCACTACCCAAAGGGCATTCGCATGATTGCAAACGTCCCATATGGTCTTGTGAAAGTCAATTTCTCTTAATCTTCTAGTCTGATAGATATTTGGTTGTCCCCGGAATATCCATCAAGAAAGTAATACCACCCCTTGACTGCAAGCCTATCAAGCATTTGATCAATAAAGGCCATAGGGAAATGATCATTCTCGCTCCAATAATTTAACTTCTGATAGTCCATGCACACGCGCCACCCAGTCATGAGCCAAATGGCAACAAGTTCAGCCTATTTATTGGGACTATCGTTATACCACCCTTCTTAGTAACATACTTTACCGGACTCACCTATTGGATGTCCATAATTGGAACAATAACTCCCACATCCAACTATTTTATGATGTTCTCTTTCACCACTTCTTCCTTATGAGGATTTCTTATTATTGGTGCTCAATGCTTGGTTTGCAATCTTTAGCCAAATTAATTTTGTGACAGCACACATCTGGAGAAATTCCTATTATCTCGGAAATTGACCACCCCAAGGTCTAATAATCCTTTTTAATACTATGAGTAACAAATCCCTTTGCAATTTTTGAAGATCACTCAAAATAATAACCGGTAATATGTTGGTGTCCCTCAAGAAAACATATTTGAGATGAGGAGAATTCTTTTGATTCTAATATTATGGTTCAATAATATATGGCTTGGCCGGAAGTAATTCTCGACTCGACAAATTGAGATCAAGCTTTTTTTAAATGAAGTATGGGAGCCTACACCCACAAGAGTAACCACAACTTCACCATAGTCGCTTATTTGTGCTTGATCTAATTAAGTAATACAGCTTTCAATGATTCCTCATTATATGCGGCCTCTCAAATACTTGCCACAGCTTCATCAATCTGATCCAAGTGAGACACAACGTGTATATCACTTGGATCTTTCATCCACTTATGAATATTGAATCTAACTACTTCGTCATTAACTCAGAACTACAACTTGCCACCTCCAACATCAACTAAAGGTTTACCTGTGGCCAAGAATAGTCTACCAAAGATGACTGACAGATCAATATCAATCTTGTAATCAAGCACTACAAAATCAGTTGAGAATATAAATTTTTCTACCTTCACCAACACATAATATACCACACCAACTGGCCTCTTTATTGAACGATAAGCCATCAAGAGACTCATCTTTGTAGGTTTTGGTTTATAAAGCCAAAGCTTATTAAATATCATCAACAACATCAAATTTATGCTTGCACAAAGATCGCAGAAGGCTTTTATGAAGGTGCAAGCACCAACGGTACGTGGAATAATGAAAGCCCCCGGGTCATCTTTCTTGAGGAATATTGTCACGACCCAAGGGTACACCCTAGACGTGACATGGCATATAAGACCCCGAGAGGCCTCATACAAGTCACTTAAAATACATCATACACGATAATAGAATTTAAAAGATTTAAAAAAAGACTCAACATATAAAAGTTTTATAGAGAAAAGCAGAAATCTAAACATCATCTCAAACCCTAGAGTATATAAGAGTTTATCGAGACGCATCCCATACATCAAGTTCCAAAACTGAAAGTAAAGACAAAAGGGAAATCAAGATTGGTCCTTGGAATATGAGGACTCACCACAACTTGGAATCTCTTCAACAACCTCTAGCCACAAAACTGAGAACCGTGAATGTCAGACCCTACATTTTGGGAAATATAGGCAAGAGTATGAGTCAGTACAAAAATTCACTAGATATGATAGCCATGCATAAAAGTATTAAATCATGCTAAAAAGGACATTTTCATGATATGCCAAGACCAAGTCAAACATAAGATAAGAAGGTTAGAAAACATAATCGTAATAAGGATCAATGCAAGTAAAATTATCTTTGAGCACAGGAGAGATACTTCTTGAAGTAACCTTAGTTCATTATTATTGTGGGAATGAGCCTTAACTGACATAAATACCATGTGAGATATACCATGATCCCCCGGTGTCTCCCATACCAAAAAGGGTTGTCCTACTTGCCAAGGTAGAACCATGAATCTGAGCTAAAAGTGGATCCACTAGCTAATGTCTATCTAGACCATCATCCTATTGGAGCACATAGGTAAGGGATAAGGAGATTGCTTCTAGAAAACCCGACCTCAACACGGAAGAGCTTCCATCTCAATATCCTCTCGGTGCTAAGAATAATTCTCATGGAGTAGTTATTAAGTCTTGGCTTATCTTATATTTAAAAGACATGGGTAGTCGCCCGTTGTCTTATCATACGATAGCTCCTTAGACCATGCGTGAGAAAACCTTTCACCGTCCATGATCGTTTCATAATAGCTTCTAAGGCCCATAGTCTCATGTGGCAAAACTTCACATAACATATAGACAATCTCATCTATAAGCTTTTCTTGAGTCATAAACATACTTTTATGAACATGCTTTCTTTTCAATAATTTTCATAAGGTTCATCATGTCTTCAAAGTCAAAGCATCTTCAAATTCATTTAAATCTATTTCATAAAGAGAAGACATGCATATTTTCATGAATTCATGTTTCATAGTTCAAGACCCATTTTCAATCATCAACATCTATAAAACATGAGTTAGACATGGGTTCATAGAAATTCATCATAATTTAATGTAATTCTATAAATTCATACTTGATTTCATATAATCTTCTTTCATAATCCAAGACCCACATCATATTATCATAATTTGGAAAACATAGGTTATTCATGGGTTCATGGGAAATCAACCTAAAATCATGCAATTACTTCAATTCATGCATAAAAGTTCGTAAACCAATCAAATAAATAAACATTGAAAGGAACCCATGGCAATTGAAGAAAACCCTAAGTTAATTGGGGAATCTAACTTTAAAAAATTGGAGAATTTGGGAACTCCATGGATGGAAAGGATCCATGGATAAAAACTATCATACCTTGATGCCAAAAGCTTGGAAACAATGGAGGATTAGGAGGTTTGATCTTCAAACCTAGATTTCTTCTTCAATTTCTAATGAGAGAAATATTTGAGAGGAGCAGTTTGATCTTCTTTTGAGAATTTGAAAGAATGAATTGAGTTTGGATAATTTGGGGGTTTTAAATCATTAAACAGGGGTTTGGATAGAAGAAAAAATGGCATAGTATTGAGTTAAAACAATTGCGGGGAAAGACCCAAAAGTCCCTGACTAGAAACTGCCGAATTGGCATGATGGAGGCCAGAATGGGTCAAAATCATCACCACGGCCCGTCAAACGGGTCGTGAAGAAATTCTGCCTGACAGTGCTTCACTATTTCGGGCATAACTTTTTACTCCGAGCTTGGAATTAGGGAAACTTGGTGGCATTGGAAAGAGAACTCAAAGACCTTTAATTTGATTGGTCAAGGGATACCTAATTCATTTTGTACTAAAATATATGATCGTTTGAAGTTGACCCTAAACTCTAAGTCTATTGAAAACCTTTCAAGGACGACTTCACAGTCCATATGGGGATTCATGAGCCATTGTGATGCATGTGGCCCTTGAACAGTAGCTAGGGGAGGACCCCTTCTGCCTTGAACCTCTTCACGACCACTCTAATGATCTGTAATGCTCACCACAGGTCGTCTAAGGATCCATGGGAAGGGAGCCTTTTTTGGGCATGTTCTAGAAAGACTTCACGAGTACCAAAACGGGCCGTGGTCCCCTTCACGACCTATCTAGGGCTCCATGGAGGGTCCCATGGTCCAGTTTTGGGCTTATGACTTGCCCACTTGACCCCTTTCTAGCCTTTCCCAAATTTGAGGTGTTACAAATATATTCTTTGTCATCAATGCACCATCTGTTTGTAATATTTCAATTGTTTCACAATCTATCACCCTCTTCATTTTCACCGATTCTTTAATATATTTGACATAACTGAAGAGTGATAGATTTGCAATCATTTGAGGCCTATTTATCTCAAAAGTTAGTGTCCTTAATGTGGAGTTATGTCCTATTATAATGATATTTTGATAATTTGTAGCTATGACGGTTAAAGAACAAGGCACGGATGAATATTTACAAGAATGGAAAAATATGTAAAAAGAAGTGCAAACTACACACTGATGATCATTAAACAAGAAAGGTGAATCGCCTAGTGAGAATGACCTTGACCAAATTAACAGTGCCCAACACTTGTATTTGTCGAGGCAGGTTTCAGACTCCAAAAGAAAAGGAGACTCGTCGAATAAGAAGATATACATTGTTGACCATCACCAAAAGCGATGATACAAGGAAATAAATTAAAGACTCGATAGGTGAACTAAGGTGGTACTTTTGATATACCGAATATGAAAAGTAGACACAAAAGATCTCACCAATTGAGGTTCAAACACCAGAAGCTTAGAGCAAGAAAAGGCAAGTTGAAGCACAATTGACGACTCATTGAATGAGCTCGGCGAGCCTGACTAACGTCACCTAATGGGTATCGTATTGAGTTTTTGGCCAAATTTTGGGAAATTATAAATAGCCCAAAGGAGAGAGAACAAGAGAGAGCAGATGTGAAAAGCAATATATTTTGGTGTATGAACAAGTGAAGAGAGAAAACTACTTTACCTTGTGAATAACACTTTCTAGTGTTTGGGGTTTTCAACTTTGTTCTTGAAATTGACAAATTTAAGTTGTATTCAAAGTGGGTTTGCTTGTAATTGCTTAATTTCATGTTACCCATGACAGATTTCATAAAAGGTATAATTTCTTTTTCTTTTTGTGATGCATGGATAAAACCCCAAGATCTAGGGGTGCAATTATGGGGTTGGGTGTTGATTTAATGTAGTAGGCATTGTGTTATGCTCTATTTTGTTGTTGTTCATATATGAATTTAGGCTAATTACCATGGGCTTTATTTATGGAATACGATTGCAAACTCCGGTCGATGCTCGAAAGAGATTGATTGGACCGAGAAGAATGAACTACAACCAGAGGCACTTGTGGTGTCTATGTGGCCTGTTGTGTTGTAGGTGCTGGAGGTGCAGGAAGTTGTGCCAGTGGATCATGAACTGCCTTAGAATGTAGTTCTGAACGCCTTTGCTTTAATAACTCTCCATCTGGTATCGGT
Source organism: Solanum tuberosum (assembly GCF_000226075.1). NCBI lineage: Eukaryota > Viridiplantae > Streptophyta > Magnoliopsida > Solanales > Solanaceae > Solanum > Solanum tuberosum. Next base: position 3,878,507 of record NW_006238929.1, read on the forward strand.
GTATGGACTAGGGTCCTGGACCCATCAACTTCCTCATTCTCAGAACCAGATGAGGTGAGATTGGTGGAATCGATGCCCATGTGATCATCAGAACTCGAATTGGATACCACCTGCTTATCGTCCTTTGCCTTACCACTTACCTGAGCAGGTTTAGGAAAAGTAGTGTGGGGATTCTCAACCTTTGTTGCGATCATAACCTCTTTGGCCTTCTTTCGGGGTGGTGGACCCTTTGTCGGAACCTTCGGTCTAGCCATATTTGTAAAACCACACAAACAAGAACAAATGTGGTTTCAAAGGGTTAGTGACATAAAATTCTCAAAATGTGCAGATAAACTCGCCAAATGACTCGGCGAGTCACCAAGTTAATTCGGCGAGTAAAAGAGAACTCGCCCAATGTTATAGAAAAACCCAGCAAAATTTTAGTGCAAAAAGGTGAGACCAAAAAGCATTCGGTGATCAAAAGACACCTCGCTGAATGTTATAGAAATATTAAGCCAGCACAAAGATTAAAAAGGATATATTATGGCCACTCAGTGAGACTCGGCAAGCAGAAGCGTATCTCCCAAAGTTATATTTAATTTCAGCAAAAACAAAGGTCAATTAGGCGATAAGGGGGGTCATTAGGCAATGCGCCGAGTCATTCGACGAGCTCAACGTAGCTCGACAAATGGCCCAACGTGTCACCATCCCAATCTGATTTTTGATTCGAAACAATCAGCCTACGACGAATCAATTCAAGCATAATTATACACAATTCTAGCCTACCCTAGATGAATATCTAAGCCAAGGTACTCAGACTTCCCCCCAATTGATTGAAATTCAACCAAACAATGATTTTTCCTTTAAGAACGATGTTACTCAATCCATCATCGGGAAAATTCAAGTTATTTGGTCAAATTTGGGTAAATCAGACTTAACCCGCACAAGACCCAACATGCAACACCAACAATTTCACCACAAACACGAGACTCTACAATTTTCCTAAAGATATATTTAACATGCTTGATTTCAAATTAAACAATATACGAAGGAACAATCAGATGATCAAGGCATGCAATTCAAACAAGAATCTCAATTCTTCATAAAATAAAGTAGAGATCGAACAAACAACCTCAAGAGTAGGCAATCAAAGAGACACGACAAAAAGCAAGGGTAGACGACACTTCATATGCAAATCTCACACGAGGAAAGCCACGATACTACATGAAAATAATATCATAAGCTTGATTGAAAGAGTAAAAGAGTCAAAAATTTTGAATAAGAAAGAAATTTTGAATTTAAAAACGATTGGAGGGTGCATGACTCTTCAGTTCACGCCTTACTTAGCGAGCTCACTAACGTCGCCGGTCTACTCGACGATATGCCAAGTAGACCTCAGCTCGCCAAATTTGAATGGTAAACAACCCTTCAGTCGATGAAAAGGGCGAGCTTGATGGGCTTGCCGAGCCAACTTGGTGATTCACTGAGCTAAATCGGCGATTCGCTAAGTGAGCGATGAGCTCGCCCAATCTTCCAGAGCTTTCCTCATTTTTTATCTCCCCTTTAGAGATGTATTTGGGAGATCATATGGGAACTTCGACAACTCGCCGATTGGTCCAACCCCTTGCCCATTCGTTTTTTATCCAAACTACGAACTCCAAGTTGTGCATCCAACAAACGTTATTCAAATAACACAAAATAAAACTTGGGTTGCCTCCCAAGAAGCGTCTTATTTAACATCGTGGAACTACGTGGACTTGCATTTAAGCATCATTCTTCGGGTTGGCTAAGGCACACTAGGAAGGCCCCTTTTGGTCTTGGATTTAAGTGAGCCGAGATTTGACCCATTTGATTCTCGAGTTGCTTTATGGAAACCGAGTGTGAGGTCACTATTTGATTTAATGATGAGACATCATCCTTCATCTCCTTGAATACCTTATATGTTCCTTCCACCTGGTTTAGGATGCGGGCAAGCATATCCTCGGTCTGAAAGCTTTGGGGTTAGCCTTTTGTTCCTTCGGCTTTAGACGTTCATGAGGGGTCACATAATGATCTTTATCACCATCTTTATCTCTCCAATTTGAACCCTATCATGCCAAACTCAATCCGAATCTCCCCAACCATCTGCATGATCTTTGTTCCAACCTTGATTCCTACCCGACCTTGGATAGATTGGACGAGAACCCACCGCTTGGTTTGACAAGAATTGTACCTCTTTGTTGTACATGGCCTCAAATTATGCATTGTCCGAGCTCATCTCACTATTAGTACCAACCACATTCACAGCCTTATCACCACTGCCCATGACATGTTTCGTCAGCAATTCCATTTCGGCCATCATCTTTACCATATTTTCATCGCGATTTTGGTTCTTTTCCATTTGCACTTTAGTCAACTCAATATTTAGAGGAGAAACTTGATCCTCCCTTGTATGTCATGCCCAATTAATCTTGGTCATCTCATCAAGAAATGTCGACGCCATGACAAATAGTTGTCTCATAATTCCACCCCTAATAAGTTGATCGGCAACACCTTTGTTGTGAGTGTCGAGACTTCGGTAGTAATATTGCAAGAGCACATTATATGGTAATCCATGAGTAGGACATTTTAAAAGTAGTTTTTGAAATATTAGCTACATCTCATGAATAGGTTCACCATCAATCCTCCTAAAATTTTGAATATTATCCCTCAACTTTACCATCTTCGAGGGAGGAAAGAATCTTTCATAAAACACTTTTGTGAGCAAATCCCAAGAAGTGATAGAGTCTTTTGGCAACTCGACCAACCACTTTGTTTCTTACCCTAGTAGACAAGGAAAACAAACGGAGCCGAATCAACTCTTGAGAGATGTTCTTGAAAGAAAATGGTCCACACACATCGACAAAATTTTGGATGTGATCATGAGGTTCCTCATGATCAACTCCCCTCGAAGAAACCTTTCATTTGGAGTAGCAGAAGCATAGTCCCGGTCACATGGAAAATATTGTTGCCCACAATAGGGGGCAAACAAATGCACCGGCATTTCCCAATTGTTACTCATTGACATCATTCAAGGCTCTGATTTCATAATTGTGTCAAAGTTGACTCGCATTGCTCCAGTTCAAACTCGTGTCTTTACCTATTGAGAGCAATCAACATACAACACTAATAAGAAAATTCTACTACAACCAAATTAGTTCACAAAAACACTCAAATAAAAGAATTCTAAATACCACTCCCCGACAACGGCACAATTTTTTGATAAAGTTCAACTACACCTTTTATAATTTAAAGTGTAGGCAGTCACTAACAAGTATAAAACCAACGATGAGTTGGGGTCGATCCCACAAGGAGTGATACAGTAAAAAATTCAAGTATGAAGTGTAGAAGTACTCTAATCTCCTGTAGAAGTAAAGGTATACGTGACATAAAATAAATCTACGAGTTTTAATTATAAATATTAAGCGAGTTTGGTAACCAATTGTTAACAGAAACAAGTAAGTACGGAGGTTGAACAAGTATAAAGAGGGCCTTAGGGGTATGTGACTAATTGAGCACTAATTTCTTTTAATGGGTAATTATCAATTGATTTAAGTTACTGAATCTTAATGGGTAGGATGGGTTTTGAATATAATACCTATCTCTCAATCAGCTATCATGTTTCGAGTGAGTTCTCTCGAACCTCAACAAGCTTCGCAATACAAAACAACCCAATTCCTTAACTTAACCCACTTTTTTTAGTTGGGTTGTAAAGACATAGGCCAATACAATTATCAGTCATTTATTCTACTCTATGCATCTTTCGCAAGGAAGCATCGAGAGCTGGACTAGAAATAAATTTACAACATCAGTTCATAGATTAAAAATGAATAAATTATTGAACCCATTTCAAAACAACCTTAATTATAACAATCAATAATACCCATAAGATAATCTATGTATTCAATTACAAGATCACACCCCTAAGGAAATGGGGTTCAACCTAACATATCAAAAAGTAGGAAGTCATTACCAAAATGATGATCCAATGAATTGACAAAATCTCCAAAGCTTAAATGCTGAAAGTAAAACTTGAACCTCAAATCCTCAATAATCTAAGCTCAATAATTTAAAAAAAATGTCAAGGAATGTAAACCTCTCTCCAAAACTGTGTTGGATTCATTTTCTCTCTCCAGAAATCAATTTATACATTTCCCAAAATTTCCCAAAGTTTCAATACGCGAACTCACTCGGTGAAGTTAGTCGGACTCGCTGATGGGTTCAAAAATTCTCCAACAAGTGCCTTCTCTCACCCTTTTTGTATGACTTCTACACCCAACTATTTTGTAAACATAGGCGAGCTGGGTCAAGCTCGCCGTTCCATTTGGCGTATCGCCGAAATGCTCTCTCAGTCGCCGAGTTGGCTTCGTTCCTGAGCTAATTCCCTGGATCATTTGGCGAGCAGGGAGCCCACTCAGTGAGTCACCGAGTGGCTTTTCTGAGCTCCAAATATCCTTCTCTTCAGCTTTTCAAACTTTTTCTCCCCTTTTCGCATTATAATGGCCTTGCCTTGTTCTTAAACATTCATTGCTGCAAATAAAAAATTTAACATCAGTTAAGGACACAAAACAGGCATTGAGAACAATTCATAAAATAACAAGCCCTGAATGAGTAAAAATTCCCGACTTATCACTGGTGTGTTTCACAACCCAAAGGGTATTCGCATAAAGGCAAACGTCCCATAAGGTCATGTGAAAGTTGTTTCTCTTGATCTTCTGATCTAATAGAGATTTGTATATACCCTGAATATCCATCAAGAAATCAATACCATCCCTTTCCTGCAAGCCTATCAAGCATTTGATCAATAAAGGGCATAGGGAAATGATCATTCTCGCTCAAATAATTTAGCTTCTGATAGTCCATGCACACACGTCACCCGATCACGAGCCTAGTGGAAACAAGTTTGGGCTTTTCGTTTGGGACTATCATTATACGACCCTTCTTAATAGCATATTAGACCGGACTCACCCATTGGATGTCCGCAATTGAAAAAATAACTCCCACATCTAACCATTTTATGATATTCTTTTTCACCACTTCTTGCATTAGAGGATTTAATCGTCGTTGATGCTCTATGCTTGGTTTGCAATCTTCAGCCAAATTAATTTTATGAGTGCACACACCTGGAGAAATTCCCACTATCTAGGCAATTGACTACCCCAAGGCTCTAATATTCCTTTTAATACTATGAGTACCAACTCCAATTTCCATTCTTCAAGATCACTCAAAATAATAACCGGTAATGTGTTGTTGGCCCTCAAGAAAGCATATTTGGGATGAGGAGAAGTTTTTTTTATTATAATTTTCTGGTTCAATAATATATGGCTTGTCCGGAAGTAATTCTCGACTAGACAAATCAACCTCAAGCATTTTTTAAACGAAGTATGTGAGCCTACACCCTCAAGAGCAATCATAACTTCATCAAAATCGCTTTTATGTGCTTGATATAATTAAGTAACACATCTGCCAATAATTCCACATTATATGCGGCCTCTCCAATACTTGCCACAACTTCATAAATCTTATCCAAGTGAGGCACAATGTGCATATCACTTGGATATTCCATCCACTTATGAATATTGAATCTAACTACTTCGTCATTAACTCAGAACTTCAACTCGCAACCTTCCAAACCAACTAAATCATTGTCCGTGACCAAGAATGGTCTACCAAAGATGAATGGCAGATCAATATCAATCTCGTAATCAAGCTCTACAAAATCAGCAGGGAACATAAATTTGTCTACCTTTACCAACACATAATATACCACACAAACTGGCCTCTTTATTGAACGATAAGCCATCAAGAGACTCATGCTTGTCGGTTTTGGTTTATGAATCCCAAGATTATTAAATAACATCAACGACATCAAATTTATGCCTGCACAAAGATCACACAAAGCTTTTATAAAGGTGCATGCACTAATGGTACATGGAATAGTGAAATCCTTCGGGTCATCTTTCTTGAGGAATATATTTTGTCATCACCGCACCATATGTCTGTGGTATTTCAATTGTTTCACAATCTATCACCCTCTTCATTTTCACAAATTGTTTAATATATTTGACATAACAGATGAGTGGTAGATTTGCACTCATTTGAGGCATATTTAGCTCAACAATTAGTGTCCTTAATGTCTAGTTATGTCCTATTCTAATGATATTTTGATAATTTTTAGCTATGAAGGCTAAAGGACAAGGCAAGGATGAATCTATTAAAGAATGGAAAAAATATATAAGAAGAAGTATAAACTACACTCTGATGATCACAAAACAAGAAAGGTGAATCGCCTAGTGAGAATGACCTTGCCCAAATTGACAGTGCCCAACACTATATCGCCCAATGATCCTAAACGCAAAGATGCTGAAGGCAAAAGCTGAAACGCGATGAAGCAGACCAAAGGGAAGATCACCGAGTGCATCGGCGATCTCGACTAACTGCGCTGAGTGATCCTTCGCAGCACATTTTTAGACAACTATAAATACTAGTTTGATTTTTTATCTTAGTATGCAATTTCAGATACAACATTTTATTTTCTAAGTTTTCAAGTAGAGAACATTTTGTGCTTAGCCCTTGAAGATTGGAAGACTTTCAATTCCAAGAAATTGGAAGTGGGTGTTGAAGATTCTTCATCCTACACTCGTTTAAAGTGAATATAAATCATACCCAGTTGATGTTACTTCGATTTGGTATCATTTTGTTCCTTTTCTCTATGTCTAGCAAAACCCCCAATTCTTGGGGTGTGATTTTGTGAATATTGGTTAAATTTCTTGTTGGGTATTGCTTATTGTTAGTCTATTTGCTGTTTAAATGTGATTTCATTTAGTTGTTGTGTTTGAACTTAATGGGATTGTTGTTGCAATACGATTTCATCTTAGTGTTTTTGGCCTGCTCGAAAGAGAGGTTTTAAAACTAAGACTACTAAATCGATAGCTGGTGGTTATTGGGTCGTCGTGGGTTCAGTTCGAGAGAGTGAATCCTAGGCCTTTTCCTAGACATTCAGCTCTAGAGAGTGAATGGGCTAAGGCGGGGGTTGTCCTTAAAAGCGGCAATTTGGTGTTCTAGAGAAATCGAGTTGATTTGGGGTAAGTTGCTCAAGAGAGAATTTACCCTCACTAAAGTCTAGCCTAATTACTAATGTTCAGCAATTGACTATCAATAGCATTTACCCGATTGTGTAGTTTATCCCATATTCCTATCACATCCCAAGAATCCTGTCTCCCTATATTCGCATCTTTTTTATTTTACTGTTTTTGTTCACTAATTGAATACAAACCCCCCATTGATAATTGACATTCGTGTCAACCCCTTAATTTATCATGTTTTTACTCGATAATGTTTTTAGCTATGGTTAAGTCTATCATATTCTCACTTAACTCTTAATTCTCAGAAACCGCTCCCTTGGAACTCGACCCCAACCCATTCTGTTGGGTTATATTACTATGGTATGATCGTAGACACTTGAATTGGAAGTTGTGCCTTGATTACGCAAACATCACTTGATGAAGAATTATTACGAATTTGGGGAGAAAAGCTTGATCCTTCAACCCTAGCTTGCACATTCTTCTTCTTCTTCCTCGGAGTTCTAGAGAGAGGATTTTGGAGAGGGTTTGGGTCTTTCTTTAGGGATTTCGAATTATGAGGAAGATGATTTAGTTTAGTGACTTAAAAATCCAATATAGGTGTTCTAATAATGAATAAAACGACATCACTTAACCCCACTTAAAATAGGAAATCCCCATAATGCCCCCAAGTGAAACTGCCTTTTGGCAGTTACATGCCTCATCCGCGACTGCACGACCATGGTCTGTGGATGGACTCATGTGGCGTGCTGTACATCCGTGGTTTGAGGTCCACTGGCATGGTTTGCAGGTCTTGACCCACAACCCTTCACAGACGGACTGTGGTTGGACTCACGGCCCATTCTGGTGAAGCGTGGTCTGGGTTCAGAGACTAGGTTCTCATGGCATTGACCTACGCCTCTCACCCATGAGGCGTGGACTGACCCACGAAGCATGGGTGCCCTCCGTGGGGTTTAAACCTTGACGTTTTAACACGAAAACATGAATTTTAGGGTACGGGGAGGTACGTTCAAGGCTCTAACCCTAATGTCAAGCTCTAGCTTAGCCTACTAGTTTCCAGAGTGTTATAATATCTCCTCCTTGGGAACATTCGTCCTCGAATGACGATCAAGACACCGTACGGAAATTAAAGACTCAAGAGTAGCAGCCTGACATGCATGAAAATATCAAAATAATGCACAATCCAAAGGAGGAAACTTCAACTCCATCTCAAACATAATCAATGCAACATAAGAAGTAGGAACTACATCTAACAACCCAATGTGCATGAAACTCAATATTTCTCATATTCATAGGAAGAACTACCTTCTCCAACTAAAATCATGCTTAACACAATATTATGGAGCCAATATGCAATTACTCTCAAAAGCATACTAAAGAATATTCATCAATCATCTCATGAAGTCAAATAAGCAATTCATACTAAATGCACAACAACATGAGGCACATAAATCATAAAAACTCATTTTCCTACTAAACATAGATTTTATCAAGAACATGTATCACATAAGGAAATCGTGGAAAAGCACACACCACTCACATGACTTCCAAGACACTAAAACTCAAGAGGAACTACTTACCTCAAGCTCGAATAGAAGTAGAAAGAAAGAAATGAGGGTATAAGGACTTCATATCGGCCTCGGCCTCCCACGTAGCACCCTCAACTAGATGATTTCTCCACAAAACCTTTACGGAATCTATTTCCTTATTTCTCAACCTTTTAACTTGCCGGTATAGGATTTCTACTGGAACATCCTCATATGAGACTCTCATCAACCCCCAATCCTTCTAAAGGGATAATGAACGTCGGATCTCCAAAACCGTTCTTAAGCATGGAAACATGAAATATCAGATGAACCAGAGCCAACTCATTTCGAAAATCTAACTCATAGGCAACTTTCCTAATACGCTTCAACATTTGATATGGGCCCACATAGCAGGGACTAAGTTTCCCTTTCTTGCGAAATCTCATCACACCCTTCATGGGTAAGATTTTCAAATAGACTCAATCATTAACTTCAGATTCTAGATCCCTTCTTCTCACATCGGCATAAGATTTTTGTCTACTTTGAACAGTTCTCAAGCTCTCTCTAATGAGCTGAACCTTCTCAGTAGCTTCATAAACCGATTTGGGACCATTAAGAGCAATTTCACCTACCTCAAACCAACCAACCAGAGACCTACATATCCTACCATACAAGGCTTCAAAAGGAGCCATACCGATGCTTGAGTGATAACTATTATTGTAGGCAAACTTTATTAATGGCAAGTGATCATCCCAATTAACCTTGAAGTCTATAACGCATGCCCTCAACATATCTTCTAATGTTTGAATTGTATGCTCCTTTTGCCTATTGGTTTGGGGATGAAAAGTCGTGCTAAGCTTGACCTTAGTTCCAAGCCCTTTTTTGAATGACTTCAAAAAGTGTGAAGTAAATTGAGTACCCCGATCCAAAATAATAGATAAAGGAACCCCATGCAACTTCACTGTCTCATTTATATACAACTTGGCATAGTCTTCCGCCAAATGAGAAACCTTGACGGGGATAAAGTGGGCTGATTTTGTCATCCGATCTATAATGACTTAAATAGATTCATGTTGCCTTCGAGTGCGAGGCAAACCCACAATAAAGTCCATATTAATCTCTTCCCACTTCCAAGTGGGGATATTTATATCTTGGGCTAAACCTCCCGGCCTTTGATGCTCGGCCTTGACTTGTTGACAATTCAGACATTTGGCTACAAATCCCGCAATATCTCTTTTCATACAATTCCACCAATAGACTTCCCGTAAGTCATGGTACATCTTAGTGGCTCCGGGATGAATAGATTACCGAGAATTATGGGTTTCTTCTAGAATTTGCTCCCTCAACCCATCAACATCCGGAACACATAACCGACCTTGGTACCTAAGCACCCCATCTCCCCCTTGGGAGAAAGCCTCAACGAACTTTTGAGTAATGACTTTTTCAACTCAACTAGTATAGGATCAAGGTCTTGTTTAGACTTCACATCCATCACAAAGGACGATTCAGAGCCATTATGAACCATGACACCACCTTTGGTGGAATCCACTAGATGAAAACCTAACCGGGCCAACCTATGCACATCACGAACCAATTCTTTCTTTTCATCCTCTACATGAGCCACACTACCCATGGACAATCTACTAAGTTCACCCGCTACCACATTAGCTTTGTCTGGGTGGCAAAGGACACTCATGTCATAATCCTTCAAGAGTTCTAACCACCTTCTTTGTCGGAGATTCAAGTCCTTTTGACTAAACACATATTGAAGTCTCTTGTGACCGGTGAAAATATCAGCATGCACCCCATATAGATAATGCCTCCATATTTTTAAGGTAAACACAACCTCCGCTAATTCGAGGTCATGGGTTGGATAATTCTTTTCATGGACATTAAGTTGCCTTGAAGCATAGGCAATCACCTTACCATTTTTCATAAGCCCACATCACAATCCAACTCTAGAGGCATCACAATACACCACAAAGCCATCCGTACACTCTTGTAAGGTCAACACCAGAGCGGAAGTAAGTCTATCTTTTAACTCTTGGAAACTTTTCTCACAAGCTTCTGACCACACAAACTTAGCTTTCTTTTGAGTCAAGGTCGTCAAAGGAGAAGCGGTGGAAGAAATCCCTCAACAAATCTCTTATAATAACCGGCCAAACCCAAGAAGCTTCTAATGTATGTCGGTGATAGAGGTCTAGGCCGACTCTCGACCACGTCCGTCTTCTTAGGATCTACCTCAATACCCTTACTTGACACAATATGACCAAGGAATGCTACGGACCTTAACCAAAACTCACACTTGCTAAATTTTGCAAAAAGTTGATGGTCCTTAATAACTTGCAATACAACCCTCAAATGGTCAATATGATTATCCTCACTCCTTGAATAGATCAAAATATCATCGATCAACACTATCACAAATATGTCAATATATTATTGGAACACGCTATTCATTAAGTCCATGAACGCCGCAGGAGCGCTAGTCAAACCAAAGGACATTGCTAGAAATTCATAGTGACCATATCTTGTTCGGAAAGCCGTCTTGGGAATATCAACCCCTCTCACCCTCAATTGGTGATAACTCGAACGAAGTTCAATCTTAGAGAAATAACTAGCCCCTTGAAGTTGGTCAAACAAGTCATCAATTCTCGAAAGAGGATATTTATTCTTGATGGTCACTTTATTCAATTGACGATAATCAATGCACATTCTAAGAGACCCATCTTTCTTCTTAACAAATAACACCGGAGCACCCCGTGGAGAGATACTCGGTTAAACAAAACCCTTGTCTAGCAAATCCTTTTGTTGCTCTTTCAACTCCTTTAACTCTGCCGGAGCCATTCTATAAGGAGGAATAGAGATAGGTTGCGTATTCGGAAAGAAGTCAATACCAAAATCTATTTCCCGCTTGGAAGGAATACCGGGCAAATCATCGGGGAAAACTTCTGAGAACTCAGCCACTATCGGAATTGACTCTAGAGAAGAGGTTTTGGATTCAACATCTCTTACCCTCACAAGATGGTAAACACACCCTTTGGAGATCATCTTCCTAGCTTTAAGGCAAGAGACAAATTGACCTCTAGGCATAGAATTTCCCCCCTTCCATTCTAAGATAGGCTCATTCAGGAATTGGAACCTAACCACCCGAGTCCTACAATCGATACAAGCATAACATGCATGCAACCAATCCATACCAAGAATAACATCAAAGTCAAACATGTCAAGTTCTACCAAGTCAACAAGAGTAACTCTATGGCACAAGCAAATGGGGAATATTCTATAAACTTTCTTAGCCACCACGGAATCACCAACTGCGGTAGAAACCAAAAAACGTTATACTAACACTTCAGGAGTATTTCAAACTTCATGGCCACAAAAGGTGTCACAAAAGATAAATTAGCAGCGAGATCTAACAAGCCATATACATCAATAGAAAAAACTTTTAACATACCGGTCACCACATCCGGGGAACTCTCTTGGTCATCTCGGTATCAAAGAGCATAAAAGCGATTTTTCTTAGGAGCATCAGAGTTTGAACTGCTAGGAGGAGCTTGCTTTCCCTCTATTTCATGAACCTTAAGCATTGGAAAAACTCTTATCATATGACCAATCTTCCCATAACCATAGAAACCATCCGTTCCAACTAGGTACTTATCATCATATTTCTTACCGCAGTTAGCACAAGTAGGCCTAGTCATAGAAGAACCACCACTATTACCTCCTTGAGGTTTAGGGTTAGGCACCCTATCCTTGTTAACCATTGAAAAAGCATTTAAGGACCCTTGTTTGGAAAACCTTTACTTGAACTTTTGTCAACCTTGTCCATCAGACTTAGCATTGGAGAAGTTCCCATCACCGATCCTTGGCTTTTTTGGCTCCCTATTTATTCTTTTGAACTTTAAATCCTCAATATGTTGGGCATGTACCATAAGACATGAGATATTCATATCACCACTGAGCATTGTTGAACAACATTTGTCCTCTACCAAGTCGGATACTCCCATGACAAATTTATTCATCTTTGCCGTTGAGTCAGCCACTATAGTTGGAGCATACTTGGATAGTTGAGTGAACTTAAGAGCATACTTTTTCACACTCATAACCCCTTGATGAAAGTTAATGAACTCTTGCATTTTTCTTTCCCTCAACTCTAAGGGAAAGAATCTATCAAGAAATGCCGATTTAAATGATTCCCATTCCACCGGGCCCGCTCCTACGAGTCTCTCACCCTTCCATTGAATCATACCAAACTTAAGCCATATCTTTTAGTTGGTAGGCGGCTAACTCCGCTTTCTCCTCCAAAGATAACCCCATAATGTTAAGAACTTTATAAACCTTGTCGATAAACCTTTGGGGACCTCTTCCACCTTGGAGCCATGAAACTCGAGAGGGTTCATTCTAGCAAAATCCCTCACACTAGAAGTTATGGAATTCATATTAAGGTTCACCGGAGCCACAACCTATCTGTTAGCTTGGGCCTTCATGGCTTGGGCTTGAGTTGTCACAGCTTGAGCTTGGGTTGTCATGGCTTGGGCCAACATTTGGAAACCTAATCTCCACATCCGACATAGCCAGAGGACTGATCGGAGCTTGAGGAGCTTGATTATCTTGAAGAGGAGCTCCTTGATTCACATTCTCATCTTCCATCCTTATAGCGTTAGCCCTTTGTGTATTCATTTCCTGAAGACACAAGAGTAGGATTAGACGAGAGGCTTTATAGAGTTAAACTCTAAGGCAAGACTTAAGAGTAATGAAAGAAGTGTAGTTTTCTAGTCATCATGTAGCTTCTCATTCATAAATGTGGCGCGCTTCACACTCATTAATAAGACTCTACTAGACATGGCTTATGAGACATCATCCTAGAATCATTCTAAACCTTGTGCTCGGATTACCAAGTTTGTCACAACCCAAGGGAACCCCCTAGACGTAACAAGGCACATAGGATCCCGAAAGGCACCATGTAAGCCACTTAGCATATCATAACATAAGTAAAGAACAATGACGAGTAAAACACATTTCAAGTCTTAAGAAGTTTTCATGAAACCATATCGGAAGTCTAAACTTGTCTCAATTAGCCATCTATTACAATCAAGAACTCAATAGGGTCACAGCCCTTGCAACATAGTTCACAAGTGAATGTACAAGAAAGGAACTAGAAAATCATCATCCGTCCTCGAACCATGAGGACTCACACAAAAGCAAGGAGATTAGTCGATCCAAGCTTTGACCAAGAAGGAGATCACTTCAAGAACTGGACCCTACACTTATGGAAAAATGTAGAAAATATGGGTTAGTACAAAAATGCACTAAGTATGGTAGCCATGAATAAAAACCTTGAAGACATACAAAAAGGGAGATTTTAGTTGAATACATGCAATTTACTAAGTTAAAGCATCATTTCAAAGAGAAAAGGAAAGCACAAGTCATAAGCATGTTCATTACATAAATCATGTCATAGTGGAAACATACCATAAATTCCCTTAAAACATACTTGTGCAATGCATGAATAAGATCCCATAATCCCACCCATGCCAAGTAAAACTTCTTGAGTAACCATAGTTCATAATTCATGTTCTTGTTCATATTTCATCATGGTGGGAATAAGCCTTAACCGACATAGACCATGTGAGCTTAACATGGAATTTGGTGTCATGCCCCACACCGAAAAGAGGTGACCTACTTGACTAAGGTATAACTAAGGTTTGTTAGCTTAGGTGGATCCACTAGCTAAAGACTTAAATGGGCACTTAGTTATGGGATAGGGAGATTGCTACTAGAAACCCGGACTTAACTGCGGTAGAAGGTCTCCATCTCTTAAGATACATGTTTTGGGAACCCGGACTTAACTGGCGTAGAAGGAACCCATTTGGAAAGCCGCACTCACTGAGGTAAAAGCTTTCATCTCATATACAATATCAACTCGGTGCTAAGCATAATTCCCATTAATTTCATATTAAGTCTTGACTTAGGTTCATGTTTATGGAAGAATGCATTAACACTCAATCCAACACAATTCATGATTTAGTTCATAGATTCAAGAGGAGAGAATAGCATTTCAACCTTGGAATCATCAAATTGTGAGAAAACCTTTCACAACATGTCATCATCATTATAGGTGTATAATTGAGAATAGCCTTTCAATCAACACAACAACATTATCATAATCATAATCACTTACTCTCAAAGTGTTTATAAAGCATGTACATAAATCTCATAATCATGCATAATTCTCATAATTTACCCTTGAAGGACCATGGATCATGATTCACCAACACATCTAGAATTACTACATTAGACATGGATGATAGCATAATTCAGTTAGATCAATTACTACAAGCATAATTCTATCACATTATACTTGCATCAATCAATACCCATACTTTAAGATTCAAATTGAGAAAAATTGGGTAATTCATGGATTCTTGAGGAATTTAACTCGAAATCATATAAAATCATCAATATATCCATAAACAAACATAATTCAATCTTTAAAACTAATTTGAAAGTAATCCATGAGATTGAAGTCAAACCCTAGATTTTGGGATTTCTAGTTTTGAAATTGGGGGTTTTGAAGGGGCTCTATGGTGAAGGATACCCATGGATGAAGAACCACCGTACCTTGATGAAGAATTACTACGAATTTGGGGAGAAAAGCTTGATCCTTCAACCTTAGCTTGCACTTTCTTCTTCTTCTTCCTTGGAGTTCTAGAGAGAGAAATTTGGAGAGGGTTTGGGTCTTTCTTTTGGGATTTGGAATTATGAGGAAGATGATTTAGTTTAGTGACTTAAAATCCTTATATATGTGTTCTAATAATGTATAAAATAATGTCACTTAACCCTACTTAAAATAGAAAATCCCCATAATGCCCCTAAGTGAAACTGCCTTTTGGCAGTTACAGGCCTTATCCACGACTGCACGACCACGGTCCATGGATGGACTCACGTGGCGTGCTTTCCATCCGTGGTTTGAGGTTTTGTGGCATGGTTTGCAGGCCTTGACCCACAACCCTTCACTGACGGATAGTAGTTGGACCCACAACTCGTTCTGGTGAAGCGTGGTCTGGGTTCAGAGACTAGCTTCTCAAGGAATTGACCTACGCCCCTCACCCAAGAGGCGTGGGCTGACCCACGAGGCATGGATGACCTTTGTGGGTCACTGTTAAGTATCCTCTAAGAGGCTTTTCCTCAAGGACCCATGGTTGGTCCTTGGGGTTTAAACCTTGACGTTCTAACACGAAAACATGAATTTTAGGGTACGGGGAGGTACGTTCAAGGCTCTAACCCTAACTTCAAGATTTAGCTTAGCCTACTAGTTTTTAGAGTGTTACACAATCCAAGGCAAAAGAGAATTTTGCCTAGTGATACCATCCTTAATCCCAAAAATGAATGTTGAGGAAATGAGAAATATGTCATGCCACAATATTAAATAAGACGTTTCTTGAGAGGCAGCCCAAGTCTTTAATTTTGTTTTATTGCTTTTAATAACATGTGTTGTGAGTGCATGTTGAAAAGAAGTCACAATGTTGAAAAGCAAACATTAGGTGATGCTAATACCAGCATGGTGATATGCCGAAAGCGTACTGCGGACTTATTCTTGTCCGTTGTTTGAGCTTGAAAATGTGGAAAAGTTTATTGTCCATTTTAGTGACCTGAACTCCAAAAGGTGATCCATCAAAGTACACTAAGCGAACTCCATCGGGTCCGCTGAATCAGCCTTCAGATTTGGTGTTTGTTCAGGTATTTTCGGTAAGCGTCAGCTCCAATTGGTGATCCACCGAACACAGTCGGCGATGTTACTCATGACCAGCGAATGTAGCTGATACAAAAAGGTGAATAGTCTTTTCAAATTAAAAAAGAAAACCCTTTGAAATTTTGAGACCTTTTCTTCCCTTTTTCTTGGAATACCTTTTTTGGTTGTGTGAGCATCCTTAGTGTGTGATTTTTAAGTGTGTGAAGTACATTTTCTTCCTAGATCAGTCGACCCAACCCTATTCTCCTTTATTTTCAAGTTTTGCTTTCTAGATTGAGGTTGATTTTCAATTTTCATTTTGCATTTTGAGCTTTAAATTGTGTTTTGTGTATGGTCTATAGGCCATTTGATGCATGTGATTGTTTGATTTCAATCAGTAGTACTATGATGATCGCATTGAACAGTGCCCATGAATTAGTTGCTTGTTTTATTGGGTAGAAATTGCTAAACTTGATTATGTTGGCTAAATATTAAAATCGAACACTTAAAATTAGTGGGTCTTGGTTGAATTTGATGTGGGTGAAGTCTCAGTAATCTAGTGTTGACCCAATTGCATGATTTTTCCCAATGATAGATAGAGTGACGACTTTCTTAAGGGAAAATCGTCAATTTGAGCAATACTTTGCGATATCTGAGGGAAATCTGAGTACTCGTGGGTAGATAAGCATATGGTTGGATTGTAATAATGTTGGGAGAATTGATTTTGCTGTGTATATTAGGTTTGTGTGTGAAAATTAGGCACTGGGTTAAACACCTCTTGTTCGGTGGACTTGTATTTTCTCGCCAAAGAGGTTAGGAGAATAGTTGAATAAGACCTAGCTCACCCTGTTGAGTGAATATGTGACTTGGGTACTGTCCCATTTGGTGAGATTGTCTTAGTTCACTGAACCCACTTGGAAAATCACCAAGTCAGAGTATACATCGTCCTTGATGCCTGCTTCTTTTCATTTTACACTGTCAATTTTGGCGGACTTATCTTAACCTGCCAAAAACAACCTGGTGAATCATTGAGTTGGACTTGACTCCACCCATTGTGCCTGAATTCTTTCATAATTGCTTCTATCCAATTCAGCGAGCTCACCAGAGCTCGCTCATCCTGTTAGGGGATCCACCTTCTCATTAGGCGAGCCTCGAGATAGTTTTGAAGTTTTCTTTCAATTGAGTTTGATTTCAACTAACTGACTACATAAACGGAGTCAAACAGGGACTTCTCTTCTCTTTTTAAAAAGCATAGGGGTGTCACCGTTAATAAGCCATATGAGGTTTCTCGTCCAAGCCAAGCCATTTACATGTTTCTTAGGCATTGGTTAGTAGATTTGATGGAATTATTGTATGTATTTGCAGGAAAATAGGTGTTGACAGTCTGAGAAAGAAAATTTAGAGAAGAGACAAGTTTCTGAAGACCAATGGATCAACCTATGAGCCGTAGGACTAACTCGTATAAGAGGCTAAATATTTTGAAATTTTATTTTGGCTAAGTATGGGACGACGAGTCGTAAAGTGATCTACGAGTCATAGGATGATGTAAAAATATTGAGTCCTAGTACATTGGACTACGAGTTTCCAGGACAGACCATGCAAAGGTCTACAAGTCATAGATCATATATGTAGGAAGAGTTCAGATAGCATTGAAGAAGCTTCCTTCTATGGGGTGAGTCTACGAGCCGTCGTCTGAGCTATGAGGCATAGATCACCAACCGTACACTTGACTGTCGAAGCCCAATTTTGTATATTTTATTTTCCTTGTCTATTTAGGATTAGATGTCTATAAATAGTCATTTATTTCTCATTTTTAATGTTAGACAATTAGGTACTTTGTTTTTGGGTTTGAGAATCATTTAGTAAACACTTTTTTCATTGTAATTCTTGATTTATATTAAATCTTTTGTTAGGCAATTCAAGAATCTGGAATTCAATTAATCTAATTGTAAGTTCATGATTTATTTTAACAAACTTAATAGGAAGTGTGATAACGCAAGCATGAGTAGTTAAATTCACAACTAGTATTGTGGGAACCATGAGAAACTAATAACATAGCCTTAATAACTAGTAATTCTTGAATAGTGTTTATGCAGGTATTATTGATATATTTTCTTTGATTGCTTTTTAACGTTGCACAATATTAGAACTCACTTTATTGCTACTTTCCAAACCAAGGAAGTAACGAATGAGAAAAGAGATTAACGGTGGAGATATTATGACTACAACATTCATCTAATAGCTTGAACCACCTCTTTGATAGCTAATCTGGGGTCAAGGGTGAGGGTTAGTTAAGCATACACCTGTAGACCGACCAAATTTGTGTGGTGAGATTTCCTATTTGGGTGACATGCCACTTAGGAGATACCTAGCTTACCGACTTTGTATGTTAAACACTAGACAAGGTTACTACTATAAGGTTTATTGTGTTAGAAACTTATGGGGAATAAGTATACCTTCCTTTCATCTTCTATTGATTCTACAAAACATTTAATCTTGCTTACTTGGTTACTTGTCACTGAATTCAATCTAGATTTCGTTTCACAACCTCCCCCCCCCCCTTTTATGGAAATAACTAGACTCAAAGTACAATGAACACCCAATTAGGCTAAGTCTAGACCTCATTCCTCGTGGGATCGATCCTAACCTCTGTTAGGTTCTTTATTTGAACAAAGACCGCTTATACTTCTGTAATTTGGGCATATTAACAATGCGCGAGTATGAATCTCAGTATACCTAAATATGTTAAATTTGAACAAAACAAATAAAATATACCAAATAAAGGAAATCGGCAAAGACAACAAGCCACTCAAAGTAATTTTCTTTTATATATAAAATTAAGTAAATCTACTTAAAAGAGCAAACAAAATCACCAAAATTACCCTTTATGTCTTGAAGTTATGATATTAACTATTAAGCCAAAAAAAAAGGCAAAAATTCAAATTATTTTAAGCTTAAGACAAATATATCAAAAAAAATAAAAATTTAAAATTAACTTATACATAATACTACATGATCCAATAAACTAACCACATATCTATAAGTAGCTAACTATATTATCAATTAAGTATGTTACATATGAATGTAGTACAAATAAGTATTGTTATTATAAAAACTTTGCGAATATCAAAATTTCTTTAAATCTTTTCAAACTAATCAAGGAATAAATCATCCAAGTCATAGCATGCATACTTTACAAACTACAATATTAGTATATAATTTTACAATTATGTAATTAGATGTAAGCAAAAAAATATCCATCGAAACTTTCTCCTGAAACGATTTTTAGGGATAGTATTCTTACCTTTTATATAGAGTATCGTGTTGATAATGTGTTGTAAAAGGACTGGAAACTCCATTCGCAAAATAGTCCAAAGATAAAAAAAATAGGATTAAATTAAAAATCCTCATCCGTGTTTAAGAAAAGTGTCGTGAAATTTATAGAATGAAGTACTTTTCTGGTATGCTGATAATGGACTAACTATCTAGTGATTTCATTCGTTGGGCACTGCTTGAAAGTTTATTTATGACATAGAGGGGAGGAAATACACTACATGTTTCCTGGACACGTCTTTCATCTTCGTGTCCTCTCTTATAATGGGGAATCCTTGTTAGCAATAATCATGATAGTAGTTGTGGGAAGCTAGAATATAATATATGAATTGATTGAACTTAGTGGTTTTAGTGTGTAATTCGATTTAGGTGACAATATTGACTTGCAAAAAAGATACTAAAAATATCTACTTATTTCATTTCATTTGTGTCATTATTTAAAGTTGACGCAGTCTTTAGCCATTGGTTTTTATCAAAAGAATCTTGTTGGCTTTTTAATCTTTTAATGTGTGGTCCTTCTTCATCAGTAGTAATAATAACTAGAATATTTTAATTAAAATAAATAACACAAAAATACTAATAGATGAAAGCAATAGAAATATAGAGAGAAGAGATGAGAGATTTCATATTCTTCAAAGTGTATTTAAGTGTGTACAACATAAGCCTCAAGACCTCTATTTGTAGTGTTACATAAAGACATACAAAAAATAGCTAAAAACATGAATTAATCCTTGAGAACGTGGAAAATATCAAAGGGGCATGGAAGATAAATGAGGAGGTAGTGAAGGTGTGGGTATTAACATAATAATGAAGAACAATCGTAATATGGTGGATATCCATACAGTCTATTTCATAACAAACACAAGCCTATTTGAGACCCAAACGTGCAAATTTTTGACACTAAAGTGGACTATTTTTTGGCAATTATTACTCTGGTACATTTATGCCAACTTATTTAAGGAAATTTTATCTATCTAATCAAACATAGCTATTATATCTACTATACATAGTTATAATTTTAAATATGGAGAAGGATGTAAAATGTCCCTCAAGTATTTAAATTGGTACAAAATTATCCTCCATCCACCTATCGGCCCTAAAATACCCCTGACGTCCACCTTTCGGCTCAAAAATACCCTCGATGTTAATCCTTTGGCTCATATTTGCCCTTATTTTTAATAGCTCCCTTAACGTAAAATTATTAAATATTTGTTTATTATATTGCTTAATGTGATTGGTCCAAATTTAAACTCTTCTCAAATAAATAATAAAAATGATAGTTTTAAAAATTCTATTTTTCTATAAAACCACTTATGATTCATATTTTGACCCGACACGCTTGAAAATAATATTGAAAAAATAATCAATTTCATGATATCTTCCTATTGGCCTATTTTAAATCGACCCAATTTATTATAACGTAACTCAACTTATAAATGGGTATCCAACTAAAACTCATACTTACCCCGACTGATTGTCCATCTAAAAAAATTATTATTTTCATTTATATAAAATTTTCTCTCAATTATCCAAATGTCTTGTTCATTTTCTCTTTTATTCCTTTTTTGTCATCTCTTATTCTTAATTAGGATATCCGGGACTCAAACTTGAAACGAACTTACATATTTATGTTTTTTTAATTAGTATTATTGTGACGATGGGATGAGGGTGGGGATAAGAGAAATGATTATTTTTATTATTTTATTTTTAATTTTGGTTACACACATTTGTACATATTTGCTTAATTAAGTCATCTTTTATTGAACAAATTATTTCTATATGAATGCATCGTTATTTTCCTCCTTTTTCCCCGTCTTCTTTGTCATAAATTTAAAAAAAATGGTGGACAAAATCCAACTAAAAAAAAAGTGGAAGAGATAGAAAGTGAAGGGCCGGGGAGGGAGGAGTGTAGATAGTACATGCCTAACCTTTTTTATAATTTTAAATTTACTATGAAATTCAAAATCAAGTCAATCATGTGAGATTATATATTAAGTAATTTCAAATTATTTTAACGGAAAAGGGCCTAAAATGCCCTTAAACTATGAGATCTATTACAGTAGTACCCTCCATCCACTTAATAAGTATCATTCGTTAGACATAAGGGTATTTTTGAGCCGAAAGGTGGACGTTAGGGATACTTTAGGGCCGATAGGTGGATGGAGGGTAATTTTGTACTAATTCAAATACTTGAGGGGTATTTTAGGCCCTTCTTTTATAACAAATCTCTCCTCTCTTACTCATCTCTCTCCTCACACTCTCTTCTTCTATCTCTCACCCTCTCCCTCTCTCTCTCGTATCTCAAAATGTTGTCATCTTTTCAATATTGATTGTTATGAGGGTTTCCCTAACATAGACAATTATTTCCATCATTTTTCCTCTCTTCCATGCTTCACGTGATGGTGTTTATTGAGCATATATTCTAGATTTTAAAGGCTCTCTACTTTTATAATTTCACCCTCGTCACTTCTCGTATCTCTTCTAGTTGTTCAATTCTCTCTACCAATGCATTTTATAAATAAGTGTTCTATGTATCTGTATATGTGTTCCTTGAGTTGTATATGTGTATTAAAGCGAATCTATGTATTTGTGTATTAGATATACAAGTATATTTGTGTTTAGTTAATGATTGAGATAGATGTGTTTCGACATATCTATATTTTAGCTTCAAAATTAATGTGTGAATCTATGTATCGATGTTTAGTTGATAACAAACATATGTGTATCTGTGTATCTTATAATGCTCAAATGTACTCTTCAAAACCAATTAAAAGAGACAACCGTCGTCGTCAATAAAAATACTCAACTAAGAGTTAGGGTTGAATCCTACAGAGTGGTATATCGTAGAGAATTATCTCAAGAAATTTGGATTGTAAATTATTCATTTGTAGTAGTTGTTGTAATGTATGCGTCCACTAGTCTAGATGGGACCAGGTCCTCAGCACAGTTACAATAATAGAAAATAAACAAAGTGCTGAAAGTAAAGATTGCACAACAACTTTCCGTGGAAACCTCCTTGAAGTAAAGATTGACAATCAACTTTACGTGGAAACCTCATTGCTCAAGGGAGTAAAATCACGACCTGGACTGCCAGGACTTTTCAAACTTCTTTCACTAATCTTTTCGAAGCAAAAGTAAAAGCAAGTTTACAAACCGAGATTAGCCTACTAATCCCAACTCTAAGCAATGTCTCCTATTACTTAGATGAGCCAGAGCAGATACAACACTGCCCACTAAGCTATCACCCTTAGATAACTTAGACTTTGTTAAGCGGATACAACATCGCCCACTATACTAATCCTAACCGATTAATATAGACTTTTAGAGTAAGAACCTAAGTTACCCTTAACCTAGTTCTTACAATGATTCAAACAAGTTTGAAACGTTTCTTTCACAAGTGAAACGGATCTTACAATATCAGAACTATTACAAGCAAACAAAATAACAGCTGGTACAAAAAGCTCTTGAAGCAATCGATCAAGTCCCTTGCTGTTCTTGAAGCTTGAAAGACTCTCTCTTTGAATGAATGCCTTAATATTATTGTGTCATGTTTGGTATATACCATGAAGAGTTATTACCAAACGTACAAGCAACCTCCTTGCTTCTGATTGGTGAAGTACTCTGCAGCTTCACCAACTTTCTGACGCAGACAACTTTTTCAGCTGTACAACACTTTGCCAGCTGGACAAGTATTCATACTCTGCAGAGGACCAGGTCCCTGCACTTGTGAGGAGATCATCAAAACATCTAGGAGTAAGCTCTTATCAGTAGTACAATCAAGTGGGTAGATAATTCCACAAATTTAATAAAAGGATTTGGTTATCCATTGTCACAATTAAACTAAAATTTCAAAAAATTTAAGAAGTAAAAAGCAATATAAGGGTGCTGGGATTGGAAATCAATGTCACATAGGGGTAATTGTATTGCTCTATAGTGATGTACATTCATGAATAGGCTAGGTCATCTTCAATGACACTAATCTTCCTTCAAGCTCATTGCATTCTTGTAACACCCCTAAATACTAACCAAGAGTCGCATGTCGATTTACCGTTGCTTAATTACTAGAATATGTTTTAGTCTCATTTTGGGAACTTGAAATGTTGTGATAATTGCTAACTTGCTTAACATAAATTGTGATCGTAATTTAAGGTATTGTATTAGTGTATTTTCGTAATATTCTAATTATTATTATGTATAAATTTAAAAGGAGATGAGGGATATATATATAGGTGTATATGTATGCATTTTGGGCAGCACACAACTATTTGGGCAGCCCTTTTTGGAGACAGCTGTACAAGTGATAAACATCACTTGTGTGACTATATATATTTTCACCTCCTTGAGTTAATTCATTTTTTTTCCAGCTCTAAAAACCTTAGAGCCTTCTTTATTCAGTTGTTCTTCAAAATTACAAAAGAAAAACTTGGCCCTTTTGGCTGGAATTCTAGAACACACACTTCTTGTTGGTAAGTGACAAATTTGTTTCTGAGCTGGGTAGTGTTTGGTATTTTATGCATATCTCTCGCTCTAGAACTTCGTTTACAGTGAATAAATATGATTTGGAAAGCAAATTCGTAGACCTACGACTATTATGTTTATATAAAACTCTGATATATCTGTTATGGATTCGAAATATTGGACGCAACATAGGACAAGTTCTGTCCAGATTTTGGAATTTCAAATCCTGTATGAACAACGGTTAGTGTTTTGACTATATATTGTAGTACAAAATATATTTTTGCGGTGATTCTTCTTTTATTGCAACCTTAAGATATGTAGCTACATCTTTAATGAAGGCTATAAAGTCTAGTTTTTCCGTTTTCCTTTTCAAATCTATGTTGCGACATGAGGTACTAGGCTGGCCAGAATCACTGTGTTGGGAGCATAGTTGTGTTTGTACAGGCTAATCTTACTTGTGATGATAATCCTATTTTACATCAATATTATTGAGCTGCTGGGGATTAAAGAAGTTATTTAATTGTATTTTAAAGGTTATATATACTCGTGAACC
>NW_006238929.1:3903456-3952201 GCF_000226075.1 Solanum tuberosum
TCTGGATTTTTAGTCCGTCTTAAGAATGGAAGTTGTCCATTTTAAGTACGAACTAGGAAGCCATTTTTAATATGGTTCTTGGTTCTCTTGATTATTGGGCTTTGACCCTTCTTGATACAGAGCATCGGCCCTTCTTGATACTTGCTTGTGCTTGGTGTGAAGACATGATGTACATATTGGGCGAGCCTTGTTATTGAATCTTTTGGAAATTTGTGCTATGAGCGTACTTGACATTTGGAACTTTAAATATCGAACTTGATACTCTATATATATTGTTTACTTGATTTATTTATTATGTTCGAGTATTTTTACCATGACTTGAGAAAGTTAACTTGGTGAATCTAATGGCTCCGAACCTATAGTTTTGAACCACTAAGCTATATGCTTAGCGATAGTTGTTTCTATCGTAGGGAATGATTGATAGGAGGCATGAAGCTGGCCATTGGTGATGGAAGGTCACGATTGCATATAGGCATCTATATTTTGTATAAACCTTGGGACTTGTACATGATCTATGTGTTGTATATTTACATGAATTTTGAGGACTAAATTGATCATGTCACCATGGGTTGTAATATAAGTATGGCTCTATGTTTTGTTCTTTTGGGGTGTGTAAGCCCAAGTCCTGTAATATATTAAATTTACCACTAATTTTGAATGATTGCGTGAAGCATGAACCACCTAGTTTGGGTACTCGATAGTTGGTAATATTTTTTTTATATTTTTACTAGTGTAAGGACAATATATTTTTAAAAAAAACAATCTTATGAGTTATTGGCTTATATTAGTTCGGAAGGGTCGCTACAATTCTTGCATAGAATATCCTTTCGGTCTCATTTATATGCTATACTAAACAACCCAATACCTTACTCTATTCTCTATGTTGATGCAGAAATAGGGAAAATAAATCCAACCCATAACCTCTATTTCCAAGCAAGTCACAGTTATCAAACTTAAATTGCTAGTAGCATACTAATTATACACTCCAATCAATCTATTTCGAGCATCAACCAAAGAACGAAAGTAGAAATTAATTTCACAACTTTAACCCATAAATAAACCCCATGCTAATTAGCCCAAATTCATGTATGAACAACAACAAAATAGAGCATAACACAATAACCACTACATTAAATTAACACCCAACCCCATAATTGCACCCCTAGATATTAGGGTTTTAGCTACCCACCACAAAAAGTAAAGAAATTATACCTTTCATGAAAGCAACCATGGGTAACATGAAATTAATCAATTAGAAGCAAACTCACTTTGGATTCAACTTCAATTTGTCAATTTAAAGAACAAAGTTGAAAACCTCAAAAACTAGAAAGTGTTCTACAAAAGGTAAAGTGTTTTTCTCTCTTCACGTGTTCATACACCAAAAACTATTACTACTCACGTCAACTCTCACTTTTTTCTCTCTCCTTCGGGCTATTTATAGTTTTCCAAAATTTGGCTCAGAACACAATATGCTACCCATTAGGCAACATTAGTCGGGCTCGCCAAGCTCATTTGGTGAGTCTTCAATCGTACTTCAGCTCATATTTTATTGTTTTAGGTCAAGGGGGTACGGGTAGTAGGAGCTGGGGCAGGTAGAACAGCCGTAGTAGTAGTAGGAAAAGATGCAGAAGTGGAAGGCACAACGGGGAGGAAGATATAAATGCCTGCTCCATACAAAAAGTATGTATGGTGGCCTTAGAAGGCAATGCAATAGGATCAAATACGATGTGGTGTCTGGTTGTGAAGGATTCTTTCAAGCCATGTCATCCCATAAGTATTTGATATTTGCGTAATCAACACACAACTTCTGATGCAAGTGTCAGCGATCGTACAATAGTTTAGTAACCTAACCAAGGGTTGGGATCGTTCCCAAGAGAGTGGTTTTGAGAATTAATAGAAAAATAAAATTTAGTTCTAACTAGTCGTAGCTGAAGACATTAACGATTAAAAACATTGTAAATTAAAGGGGTAGACAAGAGTGTCAATAAACAATGGGGAGTTTTGTCACTAGTAAGTAAAAACAGCAAAATAAACAAGGATTTCTAAGTAATGAGAGGGGATCCTTCGGATGTGACGGGAATACGAATTAAGCTAGATTATTGGGTACATGCTTTCGATAGAAAATTCATAGAATAATTGTGACTAGGCTAGACTATAAGGGGGATAAGATCTCTCTCGAGCAACTTACCCTGTTTCAAAAGTGTTCCTCTCGGACACCCACTGGCCACATGAAGACCAGCCTACGCCTTAACCCACTCACTTCTCGAGCTGAGTGTGTGGACATGGGACTAGGGTTCACTCTCTCGAGCTGAACCTCATGTCAACCCACTCACACTGGCCATCAATCTAATGGTCTTAGTTTTACGACCTTTCCCTCGAGCAAGCCGAAAACACATAAATAAATTTGTATTTGCAACTACAAATTCATTAAATTCATCCACAACCACTAAATGAAATCACATTTAAACTACGAATAGACTATCAGCAAGTAAGACCCAACAATTATCTTAACCCATATTCGCTAAATCACACCCCAAGAATTGGGATTTTTAGCCACACATGAATAAGAGAAAGAAATTTATACCAAATTGAGTTCGCATTCAACTGGGTATGAAGATTTAAGTCTTGATACAGGCCAAAATTGAAGAATCGAAGACACCTAAATCTAAATATTGAAGATGAAACCCTTTGGAACTTTAACTCTTCAAAACCCTCTCAAACTTAGAGCAAAAATATCAAAAAGTACTATTCTCTATGAAAATTATAATAATTGTTCCACCCGTAAAACTACAACTCTAACTAGTATTTATAGTTTTCACATATTTGTGCTACAGTAAATCATTCGGCGTCGTTAGTCAGAATCGCCGATCAACTCGGCGATTCGCCTTTTGGTGTAGTTCATCGCCATCTTGCCCCACCCTTTAGCATCATCGTGCTCTGGGTCATTGGGTGACATGGTACTGCTTTGTGGAACTTCTCATTGATGCGTCGACTGCTCCCTTTTTTCGCCGACTTGATCCTTTCCTTCAGGGCACAGCACACTGGAACAAAAGGCGAAGTAAGACCCTTCGGCGACTCGCCAAGTGGACTCAGCGATCTTCAGGCCTTTATTTATTCGTTCTTATCAGCCTTTTCGTTTCTTTTTGCGACGTAGTGTCCATGCTTTCTTTCAAACTTCAAATACATGAACCTTAAGGGTTTTCATCAGATATTGAGATAAAATAAGCATTTGAGGACGCAATTTCTATTAAAACATAGCCCTAAATGAGTCCAATTTGTTGACTCATCAACACCCCTAACTTAAACTTTTGCTTGTCCTCAAGCAAACTCAAGTTCAGTCGTTCAAAAAGGGTGTCTCGAATAGTGCTACACAAGACTCAATTTACTTATGCAAGGATCAATTGTGTACTCAAAGATTAAAGTTGTGACACACCATTACCAAAGATTCTCAAGCTCGCACTACTTACTTCAAATGCAAGTTCAAGCTCAACAAAAGTCTTTGAATGCCCTCACACAAATGATGATTCCATTTTCACACACAAAGGTATAATCAATTTAAAGTTCAGAAATTAGATACAACGCTCACACTCAAAAAGAGAAACACAATGCATGCTTTCACCCATAGGTTTGCCCGTATTTTCCAATTGACATTTGTTTAGACTTTTTTATGATCACAAAGGTCTTAACAAGGCTTGTAACGGGGCTGCGTTTAAAGGTATGGTCATTTAGGCTCAGTGACTTTTATCCTCATAAAATGTGGTGCTCACAACACTTCCTTTCCTTTTCCTTCATCATTCTCTCTATTGCTCATAAATCATCCTACTATTCACTTTCCATGGATTGTTTGGGAACCCCATCTCTTTTGTACTTTATTCCACAACTTTCTTTTTCATTCTTTTTCTTTTTCTTTCTCTTTTTTTTATTATGGAGGGGTTCTATTTTTCTCAACACCATGGGTTAAAGGAGACTTTCCTTGCACTTCTTGACTTTCCCTCTTTCTTTTTCACCATACCCCCAACTTAGGCTTTTTGCCTAAGTTGGCTATTCAATTAACCACAATTCAAGAGGATTATAGGTAAGGGATTAAGAAAGGTCTAGTTTTCATCAAGTTTCTTCCAAAGAAGAGTAAGGCTCAAAAGGGCGTGCAAGAGAGAATCACACGCTCATAAGGTAGGTCACAAAAGAGGTATATGTCAAATTGGTTCACACTTTTCGAAGTTGCCTAAGATCATATTAGGAGAAAGTCTTACGTAGTCGACCGGACTAACGGGGAAAATTCTAGGTGTTGTCATGCATGGTTCCAGGTAAGCTTATCACACAAGGCATCAACACTTAAGTCAAATAAGACTCCACACTTTCGCTAGTGTGCAACAGTCATCACAAGAGAATCGATTTGATAAATGGCTAACCACGACGAGATGCAAAGCGTCCACATATTGTTTATGCAACTTCATTTGGCCTCATTGTAGCCGTACATTCATGTTCGTTCGATAGCACTATTTAAGTCATCAGTATTGATCAAAATTGAGACCCAAATTTTGCAAAAGAACAGCCATATTCAACACACGAGAGGTGGCAAAAAATTTTGGACGGGTCAAAATCATTTTGCAATTTAAAATAAAAGGAGCCACAAGCTCAAACATCCATAGGAAAGCAGTATTAACAAAATTTTAAAAAGAACAGCCCAAATATAAACAACATATGAACATCAAATAGCACACAAAGGTGGGCCTCACCCTACCACAAATAAAAGCAATTTTTCCTCAAAAGTAATTAATGCAGAATCCGAAAGGTAAAATAAAGAAAGACAGAGAGGGAGGAAAACAGGGGATCCTGGCTAATTGGTCGCTCCATCTGTCTGGGCTTTAGTGCCCGGAGTGACCCCCAGAAGGACCAGCTCCACTAGATCTAACAACAGGTGCTAAGGACGCTTGCACAGCAACATCTATCATAATTTCTTCCGTCTCGATCAAGTCTTCATCTGCAGCACCCTCAGTCTCCTCATGCATCTCTTCATCAGTCTCTTCTTCTGACTCAGGATCGGTTATCTGCTTCGATCTATCCCCATGTCCAGTGGTGGTCTGAGGCATCTTAGGCACATCTGGAATCTCCACTGTTCCAAAGACCATGGACACATCGGTGGAATTCAGGTTGTCTACATATTTTCACAGTTCAGCAATGGCAGCTTTTAAAGCTGTCACCTCCTCTATGGGCCCTTGGTTGTGCTCACACACCGCTATCCTGGCCGCTAGGGCACCAATGGTAGTGCTTATAGGTGTCACAACATCAGTTAAGGCAATCTGGATCATGCCTGGAATAGAGACCTCTAGATTAGCAACCCAATGATCAGTAGAAAGGGCCAGTTGTCCCATCCGGAGTAAGGAAGTCGGGGTGAGTGGAGGCCGAGAAATAGCAGCAACAGTAGTGGGTCTTGGAGATCGTGCAGCAGCAGAAGGACCTGGAGGGTCAGCATGCGTGGTAATGCTATCAGATATACCTTAAGGCCCAGGGGTCAAAGTAGGCAAAGATGCCTCTGCAGGTATAGATCCAGTGGCCACAACTTCCTTTTGCTTCTTTTCCGCTTGGTCCTTAAGATATTCGGCTTTGATCTTTCAGATATTGGTGGAGGTGGTGGCAACCAATTCCACATCCTTCTTTGCATCTTTAGGCACCTAAGCTCTTTTGTACAATGAAGTGATTAATATTGGGAAAGAGAGAGATTTCTGGCTCTTCTTTGCACGCATATGGATCTCAGAAGCAATGATCATCCCTAGATTTATCCTGGTTTACTCTATGATGCATCCAAGACAAGCTGTCTTAGCAAGGCGAAGGATTGATTCATTCTATGATGGCATAATTGTGCTGTTGATAAACCCGAACCATTATCTTGCAGCTACGTTCAGATCTTTCTTTTCAATCGAAACTCATTCTGCTAACCATTTCGGAGCATTATCATCTGAGATTACCGGGGCTAACCATTTTTTCATCTCATCCAGCTTCTTTATTCTGATCAAGTGCTGGCAATGATCATTAATCTTATTGGGCATACCCAAGCCTGTGTTGACAGCCTCACTATCACAAGCTACCTTCTTTCCTCTGACAACCACGTAGTCAACTGCTTTGAAAGATGATGCTAGCCTCTTCCGTTGAGGTACCAATGCACTGTATGCATTGTAAAATTTTGTGACCTAGCTTAGTATGTAAGGGCCACAGGGTTTTGTGAAGATTTGAAATTTGTGATATTTCAGGCACTCCATTATCTCGGGATACCTATCGATCACCCCATCTATGGGCAGCTGTTTTTCCTCAATGATCATTCTCAGCCCCTCAGACTTTAATCTATTCATTGATTTAGGTGGGGGCCTTGTACTGACGGTGCTAGTACTATTGCCTACTCTGGAATTGGAGGAGTCGGAGTGGTGGATCGAGGATTTCTGATCCGAGATGGGTCGATTTGCTGTTTAGATCATAACTCATTCCTCCGTGCCTCCATCAGTTCATATTCATTAGAACCCATACTCTCACTATCATATGTTGTTGGGTCATTGGTGTAAAAACCTATACTGTCGGAACCTGCATCTGATAGCTCAACGGTTTTGTCATTGCCCTTGCCTTTCCCACCAGTTGTGGAAAGTTTAGTGGCCTTGTTCCTGGATGCAGTTGCATCCTCATTGATTGTGATCCATTTTTCTTTGCTTCAGGGTGGTGCGTAGCTACCTGCTTTGTTAGGTTTTGTCATATCTGCAAAAGATTGGGAAGAGTTAGGGGAAAGAAAAATAGAAGCACAGGCAACCTACTACAGGAAGACTCGCCAAGTGGATCGGCGAATCGCCGAAAGGATTGGGTTCAAATTATAGCAAGTCGGCGATGGGAAGGTCCTTTCGGCGAATCGCCGACTACTTTTGGCGGGCATAGTTTGTCCGCCGAAAGTTACAGTGCATTAGGGGGTCAGAATAGCATACAAAGGGCAGTCAAGAGTACTTTCGGTGAGTCGCCGAGTGCTTTCGACGACCCACGGCTTCTCGCCGAAAGTTACAGACTCAAACATCCAATTTGACACGATATTAAGGGAGAGATGGAGACATTGGGCGAACCGCCAAAAATTTCGGCGAGCTCGACCCAACTCGCCAAATGGCCCAACGTGCCCATCTTCAATCCACCTTCTCGAATTCAATCCTGCAAACCTCAAAAATAAAAACAAAGCATGCACTAATGAAATTCAAGCAAGACCCGCACTACCCATTTCCCCAGGATACTCAGATTTCTCCCGGATTTGCATAATTTGGCAATTTGACGATATTTGCTCTTAAGAGTGGTGTCACCCGCTCTATCTTTGAGCAAATTTTCAACATTTAGCACAAACGTGGGCTACTCAGACTTCATCCAGTTAATCTAACGACACGCTAGCATCACCCAGTAAAATTTCATTCATTCCAAGGCATAAAAATACGGGCATTTTGACGATCAAAACAATACAGACAAGATTTTCAAATTAAAATAGGCATTCAAGCATTCTAATCCTATCAGAGCGTCCCAGTACACATCAATACGATACAATTATTGCAAAAGAGTACAAATCTTTTGAAATGTAAGCTCGGGATTCAGAAACCGACTTTTTGTGCCGATTAAAACGTGATTGGAAAGCTAGGCGGCAAAGAAATCTAACTCCAAGCACAAATCAATCAACCAACATACTAGTAAAATGCTTAAAATAAGGAAATACTACCTTGGTGCAAGTTTAGGAGGTTTAAGAGTGAGGGAAAGTGAAGAATTTCAAATTTTAAGACTCTTGGCCATTATAAATTGTCCAGTTAGCTCCCATTCGGTGACATTAGTCGCACTCGCTGATCTAATCGGCGATTCTCCGAATGATCTCATATCTTGCCGAGTTTTATAGGGCTTCTAGTTTACATAGAGGTCCAAACAGCGAACACTAGCGGGATCGCCAACCAGTTTTGCGATTCGCCAATTAGATCCTTATTTCGCCAACCTACATCTATCAACACTTTCCAAACTCAAACCTATAACATCAACATACCATTATTTCTTAAACAAGATTAAAGCATTTAGGGGTTTTGGGTTACCTCCCAAACAGCACCTTAGGTAACGTTGTGGCACGACGCGGGTTAACACCTAAACTTCACTTTTGGGGTTAACCAAAACATCACTTGGCAACCCCCTGCTTTGTGTCGGATGGAGATAAGGCATCACATGACCCATAAGGTTCTCAAGCAGCTGAATGGATCTGGAATGAGAACCAAGCATTTGTTTCATCAATTTGATACTCTCCTTCACTTCTTCCAGTACCCTATCATGCTCACTTACCTTGTCAAGAATGATTCAGAGCATTCCCTCAACATGTTTACCCTCCTTGTCCTTGGGCTTTCTTCACTCATAAAAGGGAACGTATTTGTCCTTCCTTTTGCATTGGACTTCAATCTCCAGTATCTTTTTGGCCAACTCATCCATCTGAGTCATCAGTACGGCCAGCATGAAGTCTTTCTCTACTTCTTGGTTTGCTTCAGCCATGTGATCAAGAAGGTGGGCTGCTATCGCATAGGGTTGATGTGTAATACCACCTGGAATTAGTCGGTCAGCCAATACTTTGTTTTCGGGACCAAGACTTCTGTAGAAGCAGTCTAGGAGAACTATATCGGGAATTTCATAAGTGGGGCATCGAATCAGAAGCGATTTAAACCTTGCCCACGCCTCATGAATCCGTTCACTTTCCAATTGTTTGAAAGTTAGAATACGATCCTTGAACATCATTACTTCTAATGGAGGGAACTCTATTTGCTCACAAGTACTGCTTGACATACTCATAACACACAAAACACTCAAAACAAAACTGAAAATTAAGTTAGTTAAACTACAACTAAGAAGAACAAAAAATCTACTAATCTATGAATTCTCAAATAACACCACTCCCCGGCAGCGACGCCATTTTGATGTTTGCATAATCAAAATACAACTTTCGATGCAAGTGTCTACGATCGTACAATAGTTTAGTAACCCAACCAAGGGTTGGGATCGTTCCCAAGAGAGTGGTTTTGAGAATTACTAGAAAAATAAAATTTAGTTCTAACTACTCGTAGCTGAAGACTTTAACGATTAAAAACATTGTAAATTAAAGGGGTACAAAAGAGTGTCAGTTAACAATGGGGGGTTTTGTCACTAGTAAGTAAAACCAACAAAATAAACAAGGATTTCTTAGTAATAAGAGGGGATCATTGGGATGTGACGGGAATACAGGTTAAGCTAGATTATTGGGTACATGCTTTTGATAGAAGATTCATAGAATAATTGTGACTAGGCTAGACTTTAACGGGGATAAGCTCTCTCTCAAGCAACTTACCCTGTTTCATATACGTTCCTCTCGGACACCCACTTGCCGCATGAAGACCAGCCTACACCTTAACCCACTCATTCTCTCGAGCTAAGTGTGTGGACATGGGACTAGGGTTCACTCTCTTGAGCTGAACCTCATGTCGACCCACTCATACTGGCCATCAATCTAGTGGTCTTAGTTTTACGACCTCTCTATCGAGCAAGCCAAAAACACATAAATAAACTTGTATTTGCAACTAAAAATTCATTAAATTCATCCACAACCACTAAACGAAATCACACTTAAACTATGAATAGGCTATCAGCAAGCAAGACCCAACAATTATCTTAACCCATATTCGCTAAATCACACCCCAAGAATTGGGGTTTTTAGCCACACATGAATAAAAGATAGAAATTTATACCAAATTGAGCACGCATTCAACTGGGTATGAAAATTTAAGTCTTGATACAGGCAAAAATTGAAGAATCAAAGAGACCCAAATCTAAATCTTGAAGATGAAACCCTTTGAAACTTCAAGTCTTCAAAACCCTCTCAAACTTAGAAGAAAAAATATCAAAAAGTACTATTCTCTATGAAAATTATAATAATTGTTCCACCCTTAAAACTACAACTCTAACTAGTATTTATAGTTTTCACAGATTTGTGCTGCAGCGGATCATTCAGCATCGCTAGTCGGAATCGCCGATCAACTCGGTGATTTGCCTTTTGGTGTAGTTCATTGTTGTCTTGCACCATCCTTCAGCATCGTCGTGCTCTAGGTCATTGGGCGACATGGTACTGATTCACGAAACTTCTCGGCAATGCGTCGACTGCTCCCTTTTTCCGCTGATTTGATCATTTCCTTCAGGGCTAAGCACACTGGGACAAAAGGCGAAGTAAGACCCTTCGAAGACTCGCCAAGTGGATTCGGCGATCCTCAGGCCTTCATTTCTTCATTCCTTTTAGCCTCTTCGTTCCTTTTTGCGATGTAGTGTCCATGCTTTCCTTCAAACTTCAAATACCTAAAACTTAAGGGTTTTCATCAGATATTGAGATAAAATAAGCATTTGAGGACACAATTTCTATTAAAACATAGCCCTAAATGAGTCCAATTTGTGGACTCATCAGTAATCAACCTCAATTCGTTTGATGTCATTGGAAGAGGCAGGTGTGATCCGTACATCGGAGTTCCCCAAAAGGGAACTCATGCATCCTATCGAGCTCTCAATAGTATCTCCTCCGCAATAATAGACCTCACATTAATATGCTCCCGATCAATGATACACCCTACTAGCACTGCTTTTGGAAGTTGGAGAATAGACTCATTTTGAGATGGCAGTAGATTGCTACTAATGAATCCAAACCAATAATGGACTTCTACATTCATGTCTTTCTTTTTAATCTGTGATCCTTCCGCTATCCATGGAGGAGATGAATATTCTATAAGTGGTGCTAGACAATCCTTGTGGGCATCCAACTTAAACTTCATCCAAAGGTAGAATTTATCAGTTTAGTTACCTTTGGTACTGTCACGACCCGAGAGCACCCCCTAGTCGTAACCGGCGTACTCGACCTCGAAGAGGTCTAATACAAGCCTCTTAGCATTCATTCATCGCATAGACACTAAAACCATAAGGAATTTAAAACTTTCTTTACCAAGAAAACATTTCATAATAAAAAAAACAATAGCAAGCGGAAGACTTTCTAGACTTTATACATGACTTAAACAATACTAAAAAGACATAAAAGAACATATTGGGTATTGTCCTCGAATCTATGAGGACTCACCAAATCTTCATCTTCAACACTTAGAAACCTATCAAATAGCCATGACATGTCATCATCTCCAAATCCCTACACTTTAGTCCAAAAAGGGAAAGAAAGGGGTTAGCACAATTAAGTACTAAGTATGGAGACCATGCAAAAAATGCCAAAAAGGACATTTTCAAGAAAGTAAATGCTTTCAAATCATTTGATAAAACCTTTCCTTTACAAGTATAAGAGACATAATACAAGTCAACATTAACATATAAGACCATAGCCAACCATACATATACTCAACATAAATCCACATACAACCCATGCTTAACTTTAAAAGAACACATGTCACTTCATTACCATAGGACCTCTACCTAATATAACCTTAAGACACACTTGAGTAAGACAAGAAGTGACCGCCCATACAACCTCTTCAAGCACACTTAAGTGTTCCCCAAGATTACCTTAGATAAGGACATGTCCTTTACAACATAACATCAATGGACCAACATTCTTTAAGAAACCATTTTGGAGACATTCAAGCACATAAGGGGACTTTCACATAATAGTCGTTAGACTTAGGGAACTCACTTTAGTATCTTCAAAGCCTACTCGTGCCATGTGTAGATAGCATCCCATACTACTACCTACACGTTGTAGAACCTATCCAATAACTAGAGTGCACATCCCACATAATGGGAATAGGCATAACCGACATAGACCATACTAGCTAGGTATGGAATCCGGAGTCTATCCTACTCCGTGGAGGTTGTTCTACTTGCCAAAGGTAGAACTAGTAAGCAACCCATGTAGGCACATGGTTAAGGGATGTCCAAGGAAGTTCATTGTGCCTAATCTCATACTCAACTAGGCCACCTTCCTAACCACATCCACTCGGTGCTAGCCTTGTTTCCCATAGAGTATTCAATCACATATGTACTTAGAGAAGGTTCCTTTTCTAGTTCAACCAACTCATAGTACCTCTTCCCAAGAAAGGCCCCATTTCTTAGTCATGGCCAATCAAGGTTCATAAGGATAGCTCATTAAATCCCCCTAGAAGGGTGCCTTAGGCCTACCGATCCAAGGTTCATCATTTCACACATGAGAAGGGCTACCACCATTAGGTCTACCGATTTCATGGTTTTACATTTACTTAGGAAAGCTAGACTTATGAAAGGGCACCATTTCTTAGTTTTGCCCATTTCACACATTCATGCATTCAAGACTTTAAGTAACAAGGAGGGACACTTTAGTCTACCAACCAAGTCACAACATTTTCATTTAAGGATACTTCATAATCCAACATCATTTCATATATACATCATGAGAAATCATACTTTAACTCACAATGCTATCCACTTTACATAGGATCATCACAAGATCACATAAAACTCATTCACACCATTCCTTCACATATAGCTTCACATAAAACTCATTCACATCATTCCTTCACATATAGCTTCACATAAAACTCATTCACATCATTCCTTCACATATAGCTTCACATAAAACTCATTCACATCATTCCTTCACATATAGCTTCACATAAAACTCATTCACATCATTCCTTCACATATAGCTTCACATAAAACTCATTCACATCATTCCTTCACATATAGCTTCACATAAAACTCATTCACATCATTCCTTCACATATAGCTTCACATAAAACTCATTCACATCATTCCTTCACATATAGCTTCACATAAA
This sequence comes from Solanum tuberosum, assembly GCF_000226075.1. Taxonomy (NCBI): domain Eukaryota; kingdom Viridiplantae; phylum Streptophyta; class Magnoliopsida; order Solanales; family Solanaceae; genus Solanum; species Solanum tuberosum. The sequence goes on from NW_006238929.1 coordinate 3,916,256, forward strand.
ACTCATTCACATCATTCCTTCACATATAGCTTCACATAAAACTCATTCACATCATTCCTTCACATATAGCTTCACATAAAACTCATTCACATCATTCCTTCACATATAGCTTCACATAAAACTCATTCACATCATTCCTTCACATATAGCTTCACATAAAACTCATTCACATCATTCCTTCACATATAGCTTCACATAAAACTCATTCACATCATTCCTTCACATATAGCTTCACATAAAACTCATTCACATCATTCCTTCACATATAGCTTCACATAAAACTCATTCACATCATACCTTCACATATAGCTTCACATAAAACTCATTCACATCATTCCTTCACATATAGCTTCACATAAAACTCATTCACATCATTCCTTCACATATAGCTTCACATAAAACTTATTCACATCATTCCTTCACATATAGCTTCACATAAAACTTATTCACATCATTCCTTCACATATAGCTTCACATAAAACTTATTCACATCATACCTTCACATATAGCTTCATATAGGACTTTACATATAGCCTCATTCATATATAATAATATAACAATACAATAACACTCATATAATGCCTTCAAGGCCATAATCAATACACATTCAATAAGTACACACCTCCACCATAAGTGGATCAATCCAAACAAGAAAAACATGGGTTCTTCAAGGAATTCCATACGAAATCATCTTAAAAACATTAATCAAACATTAAATCATCAATATAATGCCTTAGGAAATGTTTTGCCAATGAACCCATGCTTAGATTAGAATTTGAGATTTTTGTTCTTTGAAACCCTTTTGATTGGACTCCTTGAAAGAAAGATTGATCAAGGATCAAGGGTCACCATACCTTTGCTAAGATTCCTCAAGATATTTGATGAAGAAACTACCTTCAATCCAAGCCCTAGCTCCAAGTTCTTGACCTTCTTAAATAGAGGATTGTAGAGAGAAATATTTGAGAGGATTTCTTTTTAATTCTAATTGGAGTGACTTAAAATGGAAGAATTAGGGTCATAAAAAGGGTTTTATAATTGCTAGGAAAGGCATATAATAAAAGGGGCTCAACTTAGGAAAAGAAATAAGGACCCATTTAAAAGTTTCCACTAAACCCGTCTAAGCTCGTCCTTTTTTGCAGCCTGACAGTGCTTCAATATTTTGGGCATAACTTTTTCTCCGAGGTCGGAATTGGGAAAACTCGGTGGCGTTGGAAAGAGGACTCAAAGACCTTTCATAGGATAGGTAATGGCCCACCTAATTCGTTTTGAGCTAAAAGATATGACCATTTAAAGTTGACCATCACTCCTAACTTAAAACTAAAAACTGTTTTTTTTGGACTGTTTTGAGGGTCTCGGTTCTAAATGATTTCATGACCTAGCTTAAGGTCTTGCTAGCTTATAAAGGTGATTAATCAACTAGCTAATCAACCCCTTAAGCCCTTAAACAACACTCCAAACATCAACGACAAGACCCTTACAACTCACTAGTTCAAACGACTAGTTTCCGGACGTCACTGTCATTTCTCATCATTTCATCAAGTTCTCAACTCCAAACTCACATGTGAGGCTCTAGTTTCACTAGTTCGTTTTTAGGGTCGTTACAGGTACCAAGAACATCATTTATCGCACTACCATCACATAGAAGTTACATGCCACGTATCTCTACTTCATCTAGGGGTTTCTAGATTGTGCCCTTTCTCTTCTTAGGCAGGGCCTTGGCATAGGCATTATAGAATTCTCTAACTCACTTTGGCACATATGGGTTCCTAAACATTGTGAACTATTCAAATCTTTGAAACTTGATCGTCTCCCATATTTCGAGGTAATCACTCATCACCCCATCAGTTCAAAGCCTTCGCTTTTCAAGAATAGTCCTTTTTCCATCTACCTTAAGCCTACTAAGGTCTGTTGGAGCTATTATAGGTATAAATTGAGATGTAGGGGTTGGATTATGAGGAGCTAATACCAACTTGAAACATAGAGCAATCCATTTTGTGGCAATATGCTTATGTAGTCCCTTACCCACACTCATAGGACTATGTAGAGTAGCTTGTTATGGACGAAGTCCTCATATTGGATCATTAATAGTGACACCCCTATGCCTTTTCAGAGGAGGGGGAGGAGGAGAGGAGTTCATGTGTGACTCCATATCCGAAGAAACTATCTGCTTTCCCTTTGTCATGGCAATAACTTGCAAAGCAAAACTATTCAAACATAAAATCAGTGAAGGTTAGTTGAAATAAAACTAAATTGAAAGCACAGTTCAAAAATGTTCTGAGGCTCGCCTAATGAGAAGGCAGAACACCTAACAGGAAAGGCGAGCTCCTGTGAGCTAAGACAAGTCCATCAAAATTGATAGAGCAAAATGAAATGAAATAGGCATCAAGGGCGATGTCCACCCCCATTCGGTGATACGCCAAGTGGGTTCGACAAACTAAGACAAGGTCACCGAATGGAACAGTATCCAAGGTCACATATTCACTCAAGAAGGTGAGTTGGGACTTACTCGATGATTCGCCTAACCTCCTTGGCGATCTAAGACAAGCCCGCCGAGTAGGAGGTGTTTAGCCCAGTGCCTGATTTTCATATTCAAACACAACATACGCAATAAAATCAAGTTTCCCAACATCTGTACAATCCACCCACATGCTTAATAACCCATGGGTACTTAGACTTCCCCTGATATCGCAAAGTAATGCTCAAATTGACAATTTACCCTTAAGAAAGTCGTCACTCTATCTATCATCGGTCAAAATCAGGTAATCGAGTCAACACTCAGTTAGTCAGACTTCACCCACATCAAATTCAACCAATATCCACTAATTTTTAGGGTTCAATTCCAACATTTACCACACAATCAAGTTTAGCTATTTCTAGGCAATAACACAAGCAATCAATTTATAGGCACATTTCAATATGATAATTATAGTACTACCCAATAAAATCAAACAATTGCATGCATCAAATGGCTTATAGCCCATACATAAAACATATTTTAAAGCTCAAAATGCAAAATGAAAATTGAAAACCAACCTCAATCAATCAAGCAAAACTCAAAAATAGCAGAGAATAGGGTTGGGTCGATTGGTCTGGCAAGCAAATGCACTCCACGCACTCAACAATTACACACTAAGGATGATCACACACTCAAACAAGGTATTTCAAGCAAAATGGAAGAAAAATGCACATAAATTGTTTTGAATTTGAAAAGACCCTTGTCCTTTTTATACCAAGCACACTCTGAAGTCATGACTAACGTCGTCGAATGTGTTCGTCAGATCACCAACTAGAGCTAAATGTCACGGACTTAGAATCTCACTAAAGCTTCGTGCGGAACTTGACAACTTACTCACTAATCTTTCAAGATCTTGTAAGCTCAAGTAAGCCTATTGAACTAAGATCGCTAAGAGAATGCAAGAAAGACTTACAAAAACTTGGAATGTTTTGGAAGAAGGCTTTGTTATTGCTTGGAGAATGCTTTAAAACTTGAGTGATGAGTTTGCAAATGAGAGGCCCTCTATTTATACTACTTCCTAGCGGCCTAAGTGTAAATAATATTTACTTTGCAAGTCCTTACAATATTTCCACTTTAGTCCTATTCTAGAATTCTCTCCAATTCTAGAGAATTCCAAAGCCTTCCTTGAAAATATCTAGTCCCTCATCTTGAATTCTCTACTAGTCTAGAGAATTCTAAGGCTTTCTAAGATATTTTCTAAGTCATTCTAGAGTCTTCTATGGAAAGATCTAGGGAATTTTAGAGTCTTCCACTTACCTCTCCATAACTCTAGATTCTTCCTCCTTATTTTATGCCAAATTTGAATGGCAATATGGAGGATCATGACATAAAGCTCACTAAAAATTCCTAAATGAACACCAAACTTGAAGCCTGATTCGGCAGACCTGATGGGCTACGTATAGTGTACTTCGGCGAATAGCCTTTTAGAGCTTAGAGCGCAAAAATGGAAAGTACATGTTTCAACGTTTTCTAGCTCATAAATTGGACAAGAATGAGTCTGAACAACACATTCGGTGGATCGCCATGCAAGTTTTGGCATCGCCTAATGTTTCTTTTTCAACATTTTGACTTCTTTTCAACCTGCACTCACAATGCACTTAGTTGAAAGCAATAAAACAAAAGTAAAATATTTGGTTGCATCCCAAGAAGCGTCTTATTTAACGTTGTGGCATGACATAGTTCTCATTTCCTCAACATTCATTTTTAGAATTTGGGACGGTGTCACTAGGCAATGTTCCCATTTTCCTTGGATTGAGATAAGTGGAGATCTGGCACAATTGGGTCTCTAAATGTTTGATATATACCGAATGAGAGGTTACCGTTTGAGATAAAGTGGAGAAGTCATTCTTCAATTCCTTCAACACTTTGTCGGACCCTTCAATCTTATTGAAGATCTTTGTAAACATTTCCTCGGTTCAATTTCCATCTGGCCCAGCTGGGTCCTTTGGTAATTGACAATCATGGGGAGGAAAATAGCTATCTTTGTCAGCCTCCATATCTCTCCAATTTCCACCTCACCAATCTTTCCAACCATTATCTCGATCCTTGTTCCAACCTTGGTTCTCACCTTGTCATTGGTAATTTGGGTGAGAACCCTCCATTTGGTTTCCCAAATATTGAACTTCTTCATTGTATAATGCCTCAAACTTTGCATCATTTGGGCATTGCCCACTATCAGTTGCAACTACATTCACTGATTTAAGTCCACCTCCCATGACATGTTTAGACAACAAATCAAGTTGGGTTATCATTTTAACAATGTTTTCATCTCGTTCATTGTCCTTCTCGATTTTTTCTCTATAGAAGCTCAATTTTCGAGTAGACACTTGCTCTTTTCTAGTATGTCATTCTCGATTCATGTCATCTAGCAACGAGCTTGCTAATTCATACAGTTGTCTTATTAATCCTCCTTGAACTAGCTGATCAGTTACACCTTTATTGACTGAATCAAGGCTACAATAGAAGTATTGAAGTAGCAAATTGTCCGGAACACCATGTGTTGGACATTCCAAAAGTAGTTTCTTGAACAGCAACCAAGGCTCATGTAGAGGTTCACCTCTAATACTCTTAAAATTTTGGATTTGGATTCTAAATTTCACCATCTTCGAGGGTGGAAAGTATCTCTCCGAGAAAGCTTTATTCAACTCCTCCCAATAAGTGATAGAGTCATTTGGCAATTTCGCCAACCATCTTGTAGCTTCACCCATCAAAGAGAACGGGAATAACCTCAAACTCACAGACTCTTGTGATATATTTTTGAACACAAATGGTCCACAAACCTCCAAAAAATTCTGAAGGTTTTCATGAAGATCATCATAAGCTAAACCCCAAAACATTCCTCTTAGTTGGATCAATTGTTGCATTGTTCTAGTTACATGAAACACAACCCTCCCGGCTGTAGGAGGTATCTGGATGGCTCTCGTTGTTTGAACAATATTCAGATGCATATCATTCAAATCACCCACATTGTCATTTTGACCATAGTGAATATCATTGTCACTACCATGGTCACTCATTATATTAGACCTGCAAATCAGACAACAACAATCTACTACAACTAAACAAATTTACAAACTAATTTCTCAAATATAATTCTCAACCACCACTCCTAGAAGCAACGTCATGTTTTATAATGCTCAAATATACTATTCAAACCCCAATTAAAAGAAACAGCAGTCGTCATCAATACAAATACTCAACTAAGAATCAAGGTCGAATCCCACAGAGAATGGGTTATCGTAGAGATTTCTGTCAAGAAATTTGGATTGTAAAATCATTCATTTGTAGTAGTAAAAGCATGTGGGTGAATAATTCCACCAATTTAACCAAATGATTTGGTTATCAATGGTCACAATTAAACTAAAATTTTGGCAAATTTAAGAAGTAACAAGCAATCTAGGGATGCAGGAATTGGAAATCAATGTAACATAGGGGTAATTATGTTGCTCTATAGTGATGTGCTTTCATGAATAGGCTAGGTCATCTTCAATGACAATAATCTTCTTCTGATCTCATAGCATCCTTGTATAGAAACTTCTTACGGTCTCATCAATATGCTATACTAAACAACACAATACCTTAGTCTATTCTCTCTTTTGTTGTAGAAATAAAGCAAATATATCTGACCCATAACCTCTATTTTCAAGCAATTTATAGACATCAAACCTAAATTGCTATTATCGGACTAATTACCCACTGCAATCAATCTCTTTTGAGCATCGACCGGAGATTGGAAGTAGGAATTAAGTTCGCAAGTTTTAACGAATAAATTAATAAAATGCTAATTAGCCCAAATTCATGTATGAACACCAACAAACAGAGCGTAACAAAAAACCCACTACATTAAATCAACACTCAACCCCATAATTGCACCCATAGATCTTTGGATTTTAGCCACCCATCACAAAAAGTAAATAAATTATACCTTTCATGAAAGTAGCCATAGGTATCATGAAATTAATCAAATACAGGCAAACCCACTTTGGTATCAACTTCAATTTCTCAATTTAAACAAAAAAGTTGAAAAACCCCAAAAACTAGGAAGTGTCCTTCACAAGGTAAAGTTTATTTCTCTCTTTACTTGTTCATACACCAAAAACTATTGCCACTCACGTAAACTTTACCTTTGTTTCTCTCTCATTTTGGCTATTTATAGATTCCCAAAATTTGGCCAAAACTCAATACGCTACCAATCAGGCGACGTTAGTGAAGCCCACTGAGCTCATTCAGCGAGTAGACAATCGTGTTTAGCTCAAATTTTATTGCTCTAGGCTTCAGGTGTTTGAACCTCAGTCAGTGATATCGTTCAAGTCTGTCTTTCACATTCGGCATATCGCCAAGTACCACCTTAGTTCGTCTTTTGATCCTTCATTTTTCTCCTTGTATTGTCATGTTCGGCAATGGTCAACATGTTCTCCCTTTCTCATTCGATGAGTCGCCTTTCCTTTTGGTGTCCGCCGATCTCTCTTAATAAATACATGTATTGTGCACTGTCAAATTCGGCAAGGTCATGCTCAATAAGCGATTCACCTTTCGTGTTTGGTGATCATCAGTGTGTAGTTTACACTTCTTTTACATTTTTGGTCATTCTTTCAAACATTCATCTTTGTCTTGTCTTTAGCCTTCATAGCTTCAAATCATCAAAATATCATTAGCATATGGCATAATTAGGCATTGAGAACACTAATTGTTTAGCTAAATAGGCTTCAATTGAGTGCAAATCTACCACTCATCAGTATCTATATTTCAAATTTAAAAAAATATATTTGTATATGCCTTTGGTTAATTATTGACATATATGTATCTATGTTTTGATTTCAAAGCTAATACATATATTTGTGTATTTGTGTGCAGGGTTGGAAGAGAGAAGAGAAACAAATAAGATTCGAGAGAGAGAATAGAAACGCATGAGTATAAATTGTATAGGTTGTATCAAGATAAAACATGTATCTAGCATCTCTGGATGTTGTTCACCTCTATAAAATTATTGCTAAAAACTATAATTAGATGAACGAAAAAAATTTAATATGGTTGAGGCACAACTAACAGTAATTGTGTAAGGCTTCTTAACTTTTGACAAATATTTTATGGGTCCCATTTTATCACCCTCGCACTCTCTCACCTCAATTTTCTCAAATTCCCATCCATTTCATATTCCTATCTTTTTCACTATTCTCTTTTCTTTTTCTTTTTGTTTTTAAATTTCTTTGTGCATTTTACTAAGTAGTAACTCGGTTAGTTCTTCCTCTCCCATTAATCATTTTTCCCTATACTAAATCAATTAAAAAAATTGTCCTTCTACCTCTTAACTAAATCAACAAAAACATAATTGAAATGACCCGAAAGGTCATTTTTGGAAATTCTTAAATGATTCATTTACCTATAGTTAATTAATTGATGGTAATCTTTAGGTAATTAATTTAGGTTATAATTATGGATCAAGTCTAAAATTTATTTAAGACCCTATACCATTTGGCCCATATATATATTAAAACAAGTTAGTAGGATATGTCACTTTTACTACATAATTAATTTAGAAAAGATGATAAAGAAGAGGAAGAATCTAACCTTGCTTGCGGCGTCGAACAAAAAGGAACAAAGGGTTTCAGGTAAGCAAATTTTGATTCATCTTCCATTCTAGTGTAGGCATACATTGATTATTTTATCTAAGAATAATATTATATTATAGAAATATTGGGTTGGAAATTAAAGGTAGTTGTTGGTATATTTTGTTGGAATTAGGAGTGGTTTATTTGGACCAATATGGAAAAAATTGAATGGTTAAGCAATAGGTGGTAATCATAATGAAAGGTGGTAGAATGAATGTAAAGAAAGATTTAATTGTTGCTCTATTTTTAGAGGTTACAGATTAGGTATCAATTTTAGTTTCAAATTTATTTCATTTTACATTTAGTAGGCCATGATTTAAGTTCTTATATATTGGAAGACATAATTAAACATTGGATGCATTAGTTTATATGAAAACTAATAGGGTTGTATCGTTTGAAAAAAAAATTAAGACCTAACCCTAGACTTGATACTTAGAAATTTGATTATAGATTTGGGTGAGTTTTTGGGTCTATGCTAGACATATAGTAATATAGGTATTGTTAGTTTTGAAATCTTGTCGGGGCTTTTTATTTGAATAGATTGCATTGATTTGGAAGTCCAACGAAAGGAAAAAACTCAAGTCCCGGAGTGTTTGATTATTTGAGGCAAGTAGATTTCTCGATCCTAGTTAAGTGTATAGAATCATGTATTTTCTTGTGGTATGTGTTGGGAGTAATAGGGCTCGGTGATGGTTGAATTGTTCACATTGAATGATCCTAATGACAAAAAAGGGGTAATAAAAGGCAACTTGATTATATATTGATGTGTGATGTGTTGAAAATGAATGAAAATATTTATTGATTTATTATTGATGTTGTATCACGATTGTGTTGTTGTGAATTATGCATTGATATGGAAATGGTCATATCTTAATTAATTGTGTGAACATCTCATTTGCATTGGTTCTGAGACATGGTTATGATCAGGAATCAAAGAGGATATACCATTTCGAGGGATATGGCACGCGTCGTGATGGATATTATGATTCGAGGGACGTGTTGTACGCCATGATGGATTCTATTATCGAGGTTCATGTCGCACGCCATAATGGATGCATGGACATATATGTCCCCCATGTGTCCCAAACTAAGAAACAACGGGTGTGTATAACTAGGTCAAACATGCATCACTACACGTTGCATTACATTTCATTGCAATGCATATCTACATCATTTGTGAATTTGTGAGTGCCCTTCTGTGGAACTTGTGATTGATGAACTTGATTTGATATACTATTGATCTGTAATTGTTGGAGAGTTGTTATTGAGCTATGAGTTATTTAAATTTTGCACTGTTAGGTTGGGATGGTTTTATGCAGGTTGTAGTTGTGGAGGTTTGGTTGGAGTAATAGGAGTACTCATATTCTATATTACTCAACTTGGTGTTTAGGAGTTTACTTGCTGAGTACCGTGTTGTTTGGTACTCACCCCTTGCTTTTACACTTGTGTAGGTCACAAGCCCAAATCTTTGTGATTACTCTCTCTTATATTCTTGTATGAGGCTTCCTATGGAGATTTAGAGGTAGTTGTTTGTCATCTCAGTGAACCTTCTTACTTCTGTTTATGCTTTTGCTCTATTTTAGAGATAATATCATTTGAGACTCTTATTTTTCTTTCAAATCCATTGTAATACATTCGAGTTTTGTGCATGTGATAACCAGGTTTTGGAGATTTAGTTAAGTTGACTTGTTATTTGCATTATTACTTATTATTAAACTTTTGTTTATAGCTTATTCTGCACATTATAGTAATGGTTGAGTTTTAGGCTGACTTGTCTAAGTGGGATAAGATGAGTGCCATCACATCCATTTTTGGATCATGACAATGGTATCAGAGCCCTAGGTTCATAGGTCTCACGTGTGTACAAGACAATCCTAGTAAAGTCTCGAGGATCGTTGCGGAGACTTTTGTTACTTATATTCGAAAGGCTATGGTGACTTTTAGGAAAATCTTCACTTCTTAAATTTCTATCGTGCATCCTAGGTCAAATCTAATTCCTATCGCTTCATTCCACTCTCTCGCTTATAGTGATGACTCGTGCATGGTTCTTCATGTGATCAATTGATGTCGTGTATGGCTTAGAGGTGAGATTTGGTTTGGAAGTGATAGATATATGAAAATGATGGGTCGTCACATTTGGAATGTTCAACGATTTGAAGAGATTTGGTGACGTTATGGTTTGATGATGCACTTTAAGGATATTTAAATGATGAGGTTGAACAATGGTTTGAGGGACTTCATGAATGTCTAATCTTTTTTGGGGGTTAACTATCTAGCGGGGGGAACAACACTTGTGTGGTATATACAATATTTGGAGTGGATTGACAATTAGAAATGGAATGGTTAAAGAAATGGCTAAGTAATTAACAGTGTGACTTTGGAAACTACAGTTAATAAAGTTTTCATAATAGGTATAGGTTGCTTAGCGTATCATGAGAATGATGTTGCATCAACTGAGGTTAGAATATCTACTACAGTTTCATAGAATGGGTGTATATCAAAAAGGGTTCATGAGACGACTACTACAGCAGTATCGATGCTTAGTGGTTCGATTTGTAGAGTGTGTTACTTCTGCTAATGACCTTATCTATGAAAGAATGTATATCTCTTTGGGATAGATTCAGGATGGATTCGGTAATGCATTGTAGCTACTTAATGGAGAGAGACATTTGGGTTATCGGAGTACGATTTTCTCGGGAGTATGATGTGTTCTAGTGATGGATCTAACAAACTTTCACGATGTGGTGCTAGTGGAATATGAAAGCGGGGATATCGGTTATCAAGTGTGAATACTAACTACTTAATGAGTTATCAGTATCACCTACTAGTGTAATGAGATTCGATATTGCATTTACATATGAAAAACCAATTGAGTTGTTGCTACGGACGCTTGAATTAGGCATTATGTATACGAAAAATTATAGTGGTGGATTTGTGGCAAGGTATTAATGTATTTTTATTGTGAAGTGTATTTGAGGATTCTAAATGGGGACCAGTGATTTCATCGTAAGCTCCAAAGGAGTGGGATGATATCGAAATTACAAGCTTATGGATAAAGGAATTCCCAACAAGTATACTTGGGTGAAGGCAACAAAAGATTTTAGTAAGAAAGTGCATATAAAATTAGGCAAGTCCTTTGAATTTTGTTGGTATAGAGGGATTTGAGGTGTTATGTCAATGAAAAGATTGACTTTGTGGTGATGGAAAGGGATACTAAGCATGATGGTAATAAGAGTTCATGATGGATTGTGATTGGGATGCAATTGTATGATAAGGATTTTCAATTAAATGGATTCGATATGGTAATAACAACTTGTAGGTATCTAAAGTTGTGATTTGCTACTATTTGGTGAGTAGCATGGTCGTATGGAAAGTTAAAGGATATATTGAGACACCACTCGAATAGAATTTAAAAGAGATAGAGTCATAAATGAAAAAGAATTAATGGGATGTAGATTAGCCTTCGGAAGGAGGCGAGAACAAGAATATTTACTCTGATTGTAAGGATCAAAGCTGTATCATTAGAGATGTGGAGAATTGGTTTTAGAGACATGTGATTCCATCTATTTTTCTCAGATTATGGTAATAGTGTTATGTGTTCATCAGATAAGTTAACAATTGTTAGGTAAAATTTCAAGCCACTTCTCAGTTGTTGACTCAAGTCATGACGGCCCAAGATAATAGAGAGGCTCATTCTCCCGTGAACCCAAATATGGGTACGACGACGGCAAGAATAAGGGAATTCACAAGGATGAATCCCCCGGAGTTCCATGGTTCTAAAGTTGATGAGGATCCTCAAGAGTTTATTGATGAGGTTTACAAGATAGTGGGTATCATGGGATTGTCTACGGTTAAGAAGGCGAAGTTGGCCGCGTATCAACTCAAGGGTGTTGCTCAAGTGTAGTTTGAACAATGGAGAGTGAGAGGGCAGTTTATGCGGGTCCTATAGACTGGGAGAAATTTAAGGGATTTTTTCTTGATCGTTTCTTTCCTCTTGAAAAGAAAGAAGCAAAAGTGCTTGAGTTCATTAATATTTTACCACCCTCGGCCAAACGATCAGTTGTATGAGGAACCTAGGGCTTAGCATTGTGGTTACCCGCATTCCTTCTAACATAAGCTCTTTGAGGGGCCATATCCTGAAAAGGATCACACACGATTAGGAGAAGGATATTTATAGAGATAGACAATATGGCATGACATTAGAGTAATGAAAGAAGTGAAGTTTCCTAAACATTTTGTAGCCTCTTATTCATAAATGTGGCGCGTTTCACACTTATGAATAAGACTCTACTCAACGTGGCTTGTCAGACATCCTAGGACTTTTTTTCTAAAATCTTGTTCTCTAAATACCAAGTTTGTCATGACCCAAAGTACACCCTAGACGTGACATAGCATATAAGACCCCAAAATTCCTTACACAAGCCACTTGGTATGCATAAACACAACATAATAGAGTAAGGCAAGAAATCTCATAAAAAGTAAAGAGTTTGACATATAAGCAGAAGTCATCAAAGTCTTGACAAGCCATCTATTACATTAGGGAGTGGTTGGGACGTAACCCCTACACCACATACAAAGTTTGAAAACTAAATCATAATGAAAGCAATAACATTGACATTGTCCTTGAAGTATGAGGACTCATTAAGTCTTCAATCTCTAAGATGATCAACTAGCCACGAACGGTAGGAGAGGAATCTTCACGCCCTACATTAATGGAAAAATGTAGGCACAAGTATGCATTAGTACATGAAATGTACTAAGTGTGAGGGGAATGCAATAAACCATGGTTCATGATCATAATGGGACATTTTCGAAAACATGATATGCATGACCAAGCTAAACACATTGAAATCATTTAAGAAGAGTCGTAAATCATGAACATGGTAAATTCATCCTAAAATCATAAAGGAGGCTTCATGAAACATTTGGAAGTAACTTAGTTCATTTTTGTGGGATATTAGCTTTAACCGACAATAGACCATACCAATTATAAATGAAATCCGTTGTAACTCTCACATCGAGAAGGGAGAATCTACTTGTCAAGGTAGAACTCCTTATCATGTCATATACTATTTATATGTTGATCCACTAGCTAGGCCATTTAAGGCAAACCTACGGGGCTCATATTTTAGAACTAGAGATTGCTACTGGAGACAACTCTATTTGAGCCTCCACCTTAAAGTTCTCTCGTTGCTAAGTTAAATCCCAACGGAATAGTCATTTTCATATAGTTATCATCATACATGGAAAAGCATAAGTCAAATACTAATCCAAGCTAAAATCATCATAAATTAGCTCATTATATCTTGAATCAAGCGTAAGTGAGAAAAACCTTTCACAAACCATGATTCTTTAGGTTGTGAGAAAATATTTCACAATTTCATTCCTGCTTATCTAAATCTACCTAGATCGTAAAACTTTTATTTTTATAAATCATGCATGTCTTTCATGAAAACACCAATCATAACTCCAAAGCTTTCTTCATACATTGAGATTAATTAGGTTTCATAGTCGAAATCATGATCAATGCATGGTGCACATGGAATTGGTTGAAAAGCGTGTAATTGAGTCTAAATCATAAAAATAAGATCATAATCAATCAATTGAATCCATACAAATAGAACCCATGAAGAATTGAATGAAAACCTAACCAATTGAATTGAAATTTAATTGGATAATTCAAAAAAAATTAGGGACTAAATGGGTGAATGGAGCCCATTTGTTACACTTGGGCCTTCACCTTGGACGTGATCGGCACTCGAGAACCATTATTGGTCCTCAAGCGAACCATTAGCCTGGCTGACTACTTATCAAAAGACTTAATCAAGCAATGATATGCTCAAATAGAATTAAATCAGTTAAACTCAAATACTCATCTCATAAAGTCTGGAAATACTCAATCACAATACTTATAGTTTGTAGAAAACTCAAAAGAAATTACATACTGAGAGATACTTCGACACTGTCTATCTATGAAGCCTCAACTATTAAAGAAGGATGTCGGGACAAGACCCACGACATCTCAAAACTACAAACTAACAAGTAAATGTGAAGTCCTTCAAAATACAAGGAGGGTCACCAAAAGCTAGATGAAGTGTAGAATGATCTCAACGAAGCACCTGTTGATGATCCTGAACACCTGTATCTGCATCATAAAGATGCAGGTTGAATGACATCAGTATATTTGAATGTACGAGTATGTAATATAGCCAAAGCAAAATAACTGAATGAAAGGACTACAATAGATAAAAATATACTCGAGCTGAATGTAAAGAAATAAAGGAGTTAAATCATTTAAAGCTTTACAAAATACTTACTCATCTCTGAACTCAACATAATAAGTGATTTATTAAAATACACTTTAATTGTATTGGGAGATTCTCTAACTGACAACCATCGCTATGAGCTACGTGATGATACATCGTATCACCCATGCTGCCAGAACTATCCTATACTGTGTCGGGGTATAGAACCTCTCAACTAAGTGAATCCACTAAGCTATAAGGATTCATCCACAATGTATGATCCTTTACCCATGTTGGCAGACATGGTTTATGAGGATTTTGAGTTGTCTAAACTCATCCCCATATCGGTGCTCAAGTATAGAACATATTCTTTCTCTGATTTGAGAAAATTGCTCAAACTATCCTCTTAATCTTGAAAGAGGTAACTGCTCTGAAATATCTCTAAACTCATTGCTCATTTAGAAAACAAAGGTTTCTCTTTCTCAATGTAAAAAGTGATACATTTGGGAATACTTAGTTCCCTTATACTCATGCTAAAATCTTGGTTAAAAATCTTTCTCAAACTCCTCTTTACTTTCTCAAAAGCTCAGTTTAAAACAATTATGATTTTCTTAAAATATTCTGAATAAGAACTCCATGAATACATTGGAATAGGGTTCATGCTGATAAACAGATATGAACAATCAACTCAATAATCTCAATGCACAATATACAGCAATTCAATAATTAGGAAATATAATTTAAACAAAAAAAAAGAACCAGGAACTCGAGAACTCAGAACTCAACATCAACTCATCTCAAGAATACTCAAATCTAAGGATAGAACCTAGATTACTCTTTTACCAATTTGAAAATAGACGTAGGGTGTGAAGACTAACTAGTCCAACACTATGATAGCCTTACATACCTGGAACAACAAAGTTCTTGGCGAAATCGACGAAATTCAAAGAACGCTTGAAAATCCTAGCTTATTCTCCTCTTGGAACCTTGCTTTAAAGACTTGAAGTGTTAATCAACGTAAAAGAACTATTAGCACCTTCTAAGCCCTTAACTAGATGTAAAACGTCGTGGTTTAGGCTTAGGATAGGGATTAAAACGACGTAGCTTAGGTACCAAACACATAGGGAAAAGACCAAAATGACCCTAACTTAAAAACTGATGAAGTTCCCTAAATGGAAGGCTTCACGGACCGGTTAGGGCTCTATGATTCGTGAAACACTTCACCGACCGTATAGTCATCCATAAAACTTTGACTGTCTGATAGGGCCTTACTAAAACGAACATCACATTTTACTCTAAACTCAAAATGGAGTAAACTTTTTGGAGTTGGAAAGAGGACCCGTAGACCTTTAGTTTGATAGGCCATGGGCCACCTAATTTGTTATATGATGAGAGATATGGTCATTTGAAGTTGACCCAAGTAAAATATCATATTGAAACTCAATCGGTAAGAAAGCTTGAAACTCAACTTTGTGCCAGAGGATTCTAGTGACCTTAATTCATATCCAAAATCATTCCCTCATTTTAAAGAATTGACCTTAACTTAAAAGCTGACGGGTGACATGTAAGGACCCCTAAATGGGTCGTACAAATCATCACGAGCCATCTAGAGTCCCGTCCATGTGACTCAAATCCTGGAAGCCCTGGACGGTTGGGCTACCTCCCCTAAACGGGTTCTGGACCCCTAAACGGGTCGTTTAGGGTTCCTTGAAGGGTCCACAGTCCATTTTGGGTTCATGGACATTCTTGTTAGCCCTCTTTATCCTTTCTCGAAGTATGAAGTGTTACACCATTGATGCCCTACATACCTTGATTGAATCTCTAATCAATGATGAAGAAAGGAGACTTGAACTTGAAGAACCCTAGCTTTTTCTTCTTCCTTGGTCTAGATAGAGGATTTTGGAGAAAACCTTGGAGAGAATTTGGGAAATTAGGGGAATGAAGTTAGAGTGAGGAAGTTTTAGGACTTGAAAACCTTATTTAAGGCTTGGGATTAGAGTCAAAACGATATAGCTTAGGTGTTAAGCACATACGAAAAGATCCAAATACTCTTAAAAATAACTGTCGGATTGATCCTACAGGTTGCGACCTACGGTCCGTAATTCCTATGGACCGTACTGGTGAACCGTAGACCAAGTACTGTAGCCTGAAATTTCATCTAACTTTGATGAGTCCTTCCTACGGCCGGTAGGAATTCCTACGGTCAGTAGACCCAAATTTTAGAATTCAACTTTAACTCCAAAATTTCACTAAGTCGGGAACCTTTCTACGGGACCTTCCTACGATCCGTAGAACATTCAACGGACCGTCCTTTGATTTTCCAAAACGCAACTTGGGTTCTGCAGTTCACTTCCTTCGGCCCGTAGGACTTTTTACGGTCCGTAGGTCGGACTCATAGACCACTAGTTCAGTCAATTTTCTGCATTTTTCTTTTCCTTTTAACTTTCCAACTTCTGAGGTATCACATTATATCAATAACTACTTTTTTAAAAAAAAAATCACATGTGAAATTAAATTTTTGCTCTTTTTGTTTGTAAGATCTAGGTATTACCTTTATATGAATTTAATTTGATTTCTTTACTTTCTAGTTTGATTTGTAATTTTATTTTGATGATTTTAAAAATTGATTTTATGTTCAAAATGACTTATTTTTAGTCCTTGTATTATTCATCATTAGTTAATTTAAATATCATCAATATACAGTAAAACCTCACTAAATTAATACTCTGTAAATTAATAATCTCTTTAAGATAATATTTTCTTCCAATCCCGACTTGGGCTAATGGGAAAAATCACTCATTTCAATAAGATAATAAGATGCTATGTTTTAAGAAGATCCCTATATAAATATATGGTCCCATTAGTAGTAAAAAATAATAATTCTTTAAAAGTACAAATATATCTAAGACGATTTAGTGAAATGTAATTCTATTGTATTTTGTTTTTTGTTAAACCATAAATCCAGTTGAACTTCATCTTTAACTTTTCTTATTGCATCTAAAAGTTCTGGTGTTGTCTTTTCGAACTACACCATAATGTTGTGAAGAGTTCTACATACGATAAGTGTTTTCTTACACATACGGCATAACTAGTTCTAAAGGTATTGTACTTCTAAGCTTTGGACCACCGAATATGTATCATTTTCACTTGGATAATTCAATAGGTTAGTGGCATCCATTTTATTGCGCTAACTAAAATCATTAATCATGACGTCAAATTCACAAATGACATTTTCACAAGTGGGTGGACTCATTCAAATTTTTTGAGATTTCATCCTCCAAATATATTTTTGTAGTGTCGAAAATAATTTGTTGTTGTCTTTTGCTGAAAATTGTCGTCCAAGCCAGGATTGCCAAATTCATAATATCCAAAACATTAATTTTTCCTGGATCGGTTTCATGTCCCACTTCATAGCCTTCTAATATCCTACAATAAAATATGTTCTGATAATACATCTTGAAAGTTTTTATTATCCGAGCATCATAAGGTTGAATCTCAAAACACTCTATAAATTGATAATTTTTAATTTATCGATTAAATAATACCTTTACAAAATAATAATATTTCACGGTCCCAACTATATTAATTTA
Source organism: Solanum tuberosum (assembly GCF_000226075.1). Classification (NCBI taxonomy): domain Eukaryota; kingdom Viridiplantae; phylum Streptophyta; class Magnoliopsida; order Solanales; family Solanaceae; genus Solanum; species Solanum tuberosum. The sequence continues at coordinate 3,934,215 of NW_006238929.1, forward strand.
GTGAGGTTTTACATTATAAAAAAAGCTCACCCATAAGTAAGTAGGAGCACACCTATTAGTATCTAAAATCATTTGTTCTTCAAAAAAACTTTTTAGAAATAATTCTTTTTGAATATTGACTTGGTATTGTACTTATCATTTAACAACAACAAAGAATACATAAATCAAGGAAAGAAGACTATAATTCTAATGAGAGTTCAATTTTTTAATCATATTAGCAAATACGGGAGAGGAAGACTCAAAATTTAGATTGATATTAACTATTTATTTCTATTTGGTTTTTGTTAAATAAAGATCTAACACTATATTTTTTTAAAGCGAGCTAAAATACTGACGAGGAAAAAGGTGGAATTTGAAAAAAAAAAATGAAGGTGAGAAAGTGTGTAGCGATAAAATGGACCCCACTAAAACACTTGTCAAAAAGCTAATGGGATCTCTCACAACTATTGTTAGTTGTGCCTCAACTATATTAAAATATGTCTACTATTCATAATTATGATTCAAACTATAGCTATTTATTTAGGGAAAACTATATAAATGAGCCATAAAATCCAAAATAATTACAAGTTCATACCCAAACCCAAAGTAATTCTTGAAATAGCAATTCTCTCATAAATAATTACAACCCATACCCCACCCCCACCCCCCATTCATTAAGGTTGATAATTTTCGCTTAAGTGATACTAAATCAGTATCATATATTGTATTTATATCATTAAGGCTGATAATTTCGCTTAACTGATTATAAATCAGTATATATATTGTATTGGTATCATTAAGGTTTCTTGTTCAGAAATTAGTCATTAGTCAATAATATTATAAGAGTATATGTATAAGAGTATATATTTACTCATATAGTATCATTGACTAATGTGTAATTCCTTAACAAGAAATCTTAATGATACCAATATATATATATATATATATATTATATAGTATCAATTAAGCGAAATTATCAGTCTTAATGATACCAATAGATATGTGATAGTGATTTAGTATCAGTTAAGCGAAATTAGTTGAAGGATATATAGTGTAATTATTTAGTGGAATATGAATATAAATGAATATATATTAATAATTATTTTTCATTTACGAGCCATTTGCTTAGTTTCCCTTTTATTTCACCAACAACCTTTTGGAAGGCACTAGAGAAATGGTTGGCGTGTGGATTCGGACTAGCATTTCGAATTTCACTCAACACGCTTAAGAAAAGCCATATACCCACCCACAAAGAAGCCAACCGGGTCGGCCCGTTATTGTTCTCCTTCCTAGAATTTTCGCTTAAATTCATTTAACCAAATTCAGTCTTCCTTGTTGAAGCAAATTTGCTGTTGAATCGCTGATATTGCTTCTACTCTAAATTGTAACTTGTAATCAACAGGTATTGCGACGTAGATATGGTCGTTCCCCTTATTTGGTTCAGAAATTCATTCGCTTTTACTGATGATGAGTTTTTTGTTGATGGTTTAATTGCAGAATTTTCGCCTTTGTTTGTTGTATAAGCAAACATGTTTTCGCGGATGTTTGGGAAACCCAAGCAGGAAACTAATGCTCTTATGACTCTTGACAAATTAAACGAGGTCGACATCGTTAGTTTATTTATCTATATTGATATTCCTTTACTCTAATTATGATCTATATCTACGCATAATTCATTATATGCTGACCTGGGATTGCTTCCCTTAGCAAAGAAGAAGATTATCTGTTGCTTTGTTTGACAAGCTAGGGATTTTCTGTGAGTTTATAATTGATACTGCTAAACTGATATATGGTTGGGTTCATCTTTTTTTCTAATTAATCCATTCATTAGTTGGGATTAAACTAGTTTCCGGGGTACGGATAACTTGCTTAGAATATGATTATTTTGTACTGCATAGATGTACAGGACTCATATAACTAAGTTCCCAAGGGGATGGCCCAGTGGTTGAGACATGGGAGTAACAATTTGGAGAGCCTAGATTTGGTTAGCAACAGAAATACTTGGTATTAGGCCGTCTACTACAGCATTGATAGGAAGAATTACCTTGAGAACCTGTGTTTGCGCTTGTGGGTGACTGCTGCATTAGTACAAGTGTGCGCACAAACTCTGACACCGCCGATATAAAAAAAGATCTCATATAAGCGATCCTTAATTCTTTAGGTTGAGGCTATTAATTGATTGATATTAAATTATCTTCAAAATCTAGTGTCAATGGCTTCCAATTTACCTGATAAAAACTATCCAGAATCAATTTACTATAATTGTCTCTTGCTTTTTAACTCGGTACATGGAATTGCCATTAGTGTGTCATGAGGATGTATATCTAAGAGGAAGCCTATCAGGGATGATATTCCTTCCTCTGGAGAATATTTTGAAGCAGTATTTAGCTATTGTGGGAAAAAGTATCTCTCTTTCTTTTCTTGCATTGCGAAGTTTGACTTCGCCAGCAAGTGGCACATAGTGATTTTCGTTTCTCCCACGCAGCACCATTCTCTGCTAGATTCCAGTTCAACCCTGCCTTGGAAAATACAATACAACCCCTTGGGCTCTGGTTGAAAGCCTCACTCCCTCCATCGATTGGTCCAACCTTTTCAATTGTTACATTTACTTCGTGTAAATTCTTCTCCTTAGGATGTTTGACAATGTCGTTATGTGCTGCTCTCTTGCTAAATCATAGTTCGTCTTTTTTACAGTTGGTGCCTCAGGAAGAAATTTTATGAGGTTGACAATTTCTTTCCACATTCACTTTGGCATACTAGTTTTATTTATTTGGATGACATCATAGGATCACATTTATCACCAATACAAATTGCTATGTTAGGTAAACCAGAAAGGTGGTAGAAAGAAAAGTGATGGTAGAGGTCTGTGCTTATTGTGAAGCTGTATTTACTTGCTTGTTAAGACACATTCAGGGGGAAAAGAAAAAACCTGTCTTAGAATGGTAAAACATTATACAGGTCAAAGTGATTGAGGTGCTTAGGCTCTTTTGCCCTAGTTTATCCATGTTCCTCTTTTTTCAGCTTCGTGTATGATTTTCCGTTGCAAGCAGGTGTATGTATTTGAATATTTTGTTATACATTTGCTTAGACACTGGAGATGCTTGAGAAAAAGGAAAAGGTGCTTCAGAAGAAGGCCTCTACAGAGGTTGAGAAGGCCAAAGATTTTACAAGAGCAAAGAACAAAAGAGGTACGGGTGATCCTATTGTGTTTTCTTGGAATTTCTAAGTTTCTCGCTCTTATAGTGACTATCACTTTGTTTTACCCCCTGTATCTTGCTATGTGATAAACAGTATAAAGACTTAAAGAGCGTAGGAACTTCTCTAGATATTTCTTACCTTCATTTCAATTGAAGGGAATTTACATGATACGTGCAGCTAGCTTACATGAGTAATTGTCGTTTTATGATGCAGCTGCAATACAATGTTTGAAGAGGAAGAGGCTCTACGAACAGCAAATTGAGCAGCTTGGCAATTTCCAGCTTCGCATCCATGATCAGGTTTGCTAGTCAGTTATCAATTCTTTTGTTTAGTGTTGGATGAGATTCTTGTTGTGCACCTGTTCACATGTCGAACTTCAATTTCTAGATGATAATGCTAGAAGGCGCAAAAGCTACAACTGAAACTGTTGATGCTTTGCGAACTGGAGCTTCTGCAATGAAAGCAATGCAGAAAGCAACGTAAGTAACAAAGTCTATATAGTTATCGTCAAATTACTGAAGCACATGTCTACTATTTTTTTTCTATCATTTGTTCTTACCCTATACTTCATTCATGTGACCTCTGGAGTATATTGGGTTGTTATTGTTTCTTTTGCCTGATTACGCAATGCATTCTGTTTACAGAAATATTGATGATGTGGACAAGACAATGGATGAAATAAATGAACAGACAGAGAATATGAAGCAAATACAGGAGGCTTTGGCTACTCCAATTGGTGCAGCAGCTGATTTTGATGAGGTTCCCGATCTAATGCTAGATTATGCTTTCCCTATTAGCTCTATGGACTTCATTTGTTGGACAGTTTATATTTTATGCAAGAGTACTTTGTCACATAAAATGCCTATGTATTTCTGCTAGTTCTGACATGCTGTTGTTGCAGGATGAATTGGAGGCAGAACTTGAAGAACTGGAAGGTGCTGAATTAGAAGAGCAGCTGCTTCAACCAGCAACTACAGCTCTTGCTGCTCCAGTCCATGTTCCTGCAGGGAAGCAACCTGCTCGGCCCATTCCTCAGAAGCGTACAGCTGAAGAAGATGAACTTGCTGCGTTGCAAGCAGAGATGGCTCTTTGAGCTAGTCCGTCTTTTATTTTAACCGGTAACTATAACTACCAGCCCATCTGAAATTATGTATGTCTATGACTTTTATCTATTAACTTACTGATTGGTGAAATGATAGCTCCTGTGTTTGAAAGATTCCACCAAAAGACGTGCAAACTTTTTTTGATATGAATTGTTGGAGTCCTTACTTCCATTTGCATATAGTGTATCTAGTATTTACAATCATTTGGTCCCGATTACTTGGATGAAAGTGCTAGTATGCAATTGCTATGTATGGTCCTTTATTGGTTTGTGATCGTATTTGTTTTTCTGCAGGTATTATCACGGGTAGCTTACATATAGAGACTGGTTATATGCATGTAAAAAACTACTGCAAATGGTTTCACATTTCTCGATATCTATGTGGGTTAAAATATAGGGCTGTATACATATTGGTGTTGCAGAAAATGGTGAATTCTATGGACACCAGAATTTGTGGTTTATGTTCATAAGTGAATTTTATGTTCACTACCGTCTTCTTTTTTTCTTTTCTTTTTTTTTAAATTCACAATTTCCATAGTTATCTTGTACCATCTCGGAAGGATAATAATATAAAATGTATTGTCTGTTTCTGCAAATTGGTGATTGAATAATGTGTACCTTGGTATTTTTGTATCTTACTATCCTGTCATTGCTTGCAAATCCCTTGATCTGTTTTGGATCCTTCCTTATTCATGTTGTACTCATGGGATGTCTTCGTCTGAATGTTAAATGGTTTTGCTTGCACCAACTGCGTGATGCTGGGCTAGATCTCTGCCAAAGCATATTATATACTTCCATGCCAATGTAGATTTCATTCTTATGGTCCATTATGGCGTTTCTTTTCTTTTTCTTTTTCTTTCTTTTTTTTTCGCCTTGTAGCATGGGAACTGAGCTACTGATTTATGGTACGAAAAGCTGAAATTTGGTAGTAGAGTGTATCGTAAGTGATTAATGTTTATCGGGAAAAGTACAGTTGAATTTATATGAGATCAAGAATACGCGTATTGGTTTAAATTGTCAAATTAGCAGTCAAATATATTCATGCATATAAGTAAAAAATGGGGAAAGGCATAAATTTACCTCTGAAGTTGTCTCGAAAAGTTAGTTATACACTAATACTACTGGGGCGACCTGTTACATACATATAATACTCGAAAGTAAATTTAATTCCACCTTCAAACCTCACGTGGAAATAAAATTAAATATAAAATAAATAAGGTGTGTTCGAGTCAAAATAAAGTCAAATTGTCCCCACCCGTCTCCTTCACGCCACCCTACCTTTCTTCTCCTCCTTCATTTATCTTATCACAAACACTCTTTTTGTTATGGTTAATGAGAAAAATATTTTTTTTCCATGGTAAATTTTCAAGAGAAAAAAAAGAACAACATTGCGGAATAGAAATCCACTGCAAAGATTGGTGAAGTTGTTCAATTAATTAGGTTCACTGCTCGAAAAGAATTTCGACGAGACATCTAAAACTAGTCAATTCTTACTACTCCCATATCAAATTCATCAAGTCGAGCTTTGATTATTCAATTTATAATTGTCTTTTTTGTTGAATGTTAGCATGTGAAATAAGAAAATTCCCAAATCTTTCTTTTTTTGTGTAAAAAGTTTCTTGGTTTTGCACAAAATCTGATTTTTAAATGTATATTCATAGATCTTTCTTCTCTTTAAAAAAAAATCATCTCTAGATTTTCTTCAAAATCAATAATAGTAAATCGAGCACTAATCTTTGTAAATAAATATTGCAAATTTTCACCATTCTCCTCTTTGAGCTTGAATGAAATTTGTAATTGTGATAATGTACGAACCTTCTTGTATAAATTTTCATCGCTTAGTTGGGTATTAATAGCTTGTTGCCTTAAGGGCTTTGTAATTGCATGCTTAGCCTTTCATGTTGATATTGGCAACATAACAATTAGTTTGGCATAGAAATTATGTGATTGCAACGCCTATAAACTACATAGCTTGCCTACAGGACTTTGGTCTATCATGCTGCCTATAGAGGAAAAAAATTAGAGTTGTAGTTTTACCTTCGGATAAATAGCATCCTGACTGCATATTGAATTATGGTAGTGAGTTATTAGTTGTTTCACCTACTTTTTAGCGATCTTACCCTTCGATATGATATACATATTGTTATTTAGGTCTCATAGATATACATATTGTTGTTTAGGTCTCATAGGAGGCCATCTTTACTTGTTGACAAATTAGAAGAATGCCTGATGCCTACATGTGACTATCTCATCAGTTGTTACTATTTGGTACTAAGCCTTTGAGTTATATACATATAAATGTCCCTTTATTTGTTTCCTAGTAAGGTCATTGGTAAAGTACCTTGCTTATGAGCTATACTTAGCTTATAAAAGATATCAAATGTCTAGAAAGACCATATTAAAGCCTATAGAGCTAGCTATATTGAAGTTTACTCACTTATGGACTTCCTTTATGTCTAAGTTGACATTATTGATCCTTAATAGAGTTTTGTATGCTCGAGTTGTAGGTATAGGAGCCCAAAAGATTTAGATTCAAGTGCACGAGCCCATAAGACTCAGATACAACTATAGGAGCCCAAAAGGCTCAAGATACAAATACAAGAATTATGTGTGCTCAAGAAACAAATACAAGAGCTACGTGTGCTCAAGATACAGTAAAATTTAGAAAATATATGGTTGGTTTTTGTAACTGATATAAATATTCCTCGTTGGGATCTATATTCTATTATAAGCGACCCTATATTTTTGCAAGGCATAATAATTATTTATATAACTCGCTTATATCCACATTGCTTGCTTTCAGGTTATTTGATTGTTTGTTGTTGCCCTCAGGGCTAAGAATTTAACTTGTACCTTTCGGGCTATATGCTTATTGCCTAATGGGCTATTAAGACATGTACAACTCTACACATTATACCTATTGCCTACGAGGCTACATTGATGCCTAAGGACCTATTGGAAGATAGTGATTGACTTTGGGGCTGTATACAAATTTCCTAAGGGGCTATGTATTGATGCCTTTGTAGCTATATACATATCACCTAAGGGGCTATACGCAGATTGCCTAAGGTGCTTTTAGGGAATAACGATTTTCTTCAACGCTATTCACGTAGTGTTCGATGGGCTATTGAGATGTAATGATTGCCTACAATGCTAGAGTATTACCATTGGGGTATATAGATTGAATTGTACCTACCGTACTTATGGGGGCTCAGGTAGGTTTGATTATTGTTGTTTGTACCTACCAAGCTTATGGGAACTCATGTAGGTTGTATTATTTGTTGTTTGTACATGTCGAGCTTATGGGGGGATGTACGTTGTTGTTTGATTAGTCTTTGTTTGATAGATTAAGGAGCATGCCCGTATGCTCAACTTATTCTTGACTCCCTTACCTGATTGCTTTCAGTACATTATGATACCTGCAATAATTCTAATGCATTTTATGCTCGGTAAATCAGTTTGTACTGAAGTCCCATTGCCTGGAGGCGATTCATTCTTGCCTGTAGGTCTTGACATAAATGTACAAAGTCTTCTCAGTAGAATACCGAGTTACAGTAGATTGGTCAGCTCCAGTTCTTTCAGAGTTGCTAAATTTAGAGGCTTGCAAGCTTTGGGTGTATGAATATGCATTGTCGATTGTGTTGGCCTTGTTGTTTTTCCCTTTTAACACACAACCTATTGACCATGATCGTACATGATTATATGTGTTTAGTTTTGTAACACCTCGCAACTCTACTCTTAGAATCTAAACCGTTCATCCTAAGTATATAAACTTGAACCGAGTGATGTCCTACTTGTTCATGTATTTTAAGGTTCCTTACCAAATGTAGAAAGAGTATCGGAAGTAATTTAGGGTCATTAGGGACCTCTAACAACAAGTCAAATTCAAAGCATTTATATCGGTTAAGTTTTCGCATGAGTCCATATAAGGGTCAACTTCAAATGACCATATCTCTTAGAATATGATAATTTACGTGACCCATAACCAATCAAATTAAAGATCTATGAGTCCTCTTTCCAACTCCGCAAATTTTGCATCAATCTGAATTTTGAGTAAAAAGTTATGACTGATTTACTAGAGATGTTCTAGCTTGGCAGCATCTCCGCGATGGCTCCGCGCTACAAAGTGAATACAGACCTCACTATCCGCTGGAATAAAATCCCAAATTCCAGCTCTTTTTATTTATTTTTTTAAGGATATTTTTATCCTAAAAACCATCAAGGAGTCATCTAAATAGCCCTAAACACTTAGAAATCAGTTTTTCATAATTAAATCCTCTTTTTTACTCATAAAATTCTACGCTCAAGAAACATCAAGACTAGTGTTCAACTTTCAAGATTTTCCATCAAACTTCCCCACTAAGGTATGTAAGGATTCAATGGGAGTATTCATTTCACTCTTATGCTTAAAGTTTTCGATTCTCAATAATTTCACAAGATTATTAGAAGTAAAGCTAGGGCTTTTATGAAATTATGATATTTCTTCAACAAGCTATATTTTTTATTGTTTCACTCCGATTTTGAAACCTTATGGCTGATTTAGCATGATTTTTATGGACATTCAAACCCGTATAAATTTTAAGCATGATATGAATTATAACCTAAATACATGTTAATTTAAGATATGACTTTTAAGCTTAGCCTCATATATGACTTAAGATGATAAGTGGTTTCATACCTATGAGCATTTTATGAATATATGTTGTTTTGGAAGGACTATTTAGTACCGAGAGGATGCGGGTCTAGAAAATCCAAGTCACATAACTACGCGCCAACACAGGATTATGTTTCACCGCTTTATCAATTGACCTTCTGGCCCTAAGAGGCTTAGATGAGTGGTTCCACATAAATATGATATGGTCTAATACTCTGGCAAGGTATAGGGCACCCCTCCCAATAGGGTTAGTTGTTGGATATCATGAGCTCACATAGTGTATGTCGGTTATCAGAAACTCCCTAATTATGCAAATTTCATGACATCTTTTAAGTCTATATGGTTCATTTTAAGTATTGTCACGCTCCGAGCCTACACCCTGGACGTGGCCGGCACTCGACAACCATTGTTGGCCCCAAGCGAACCCTTGGCCTGACTTAACTCTTAGAGGAAGACTTACTCATGATAAAAACACTTCAAAAAGTAAACTGTAACTCAAAGGATAACTTAGAATGTTTTATAAATAAACATTCAACTAGCCAAAGTGGCAACTCAAGTCTCAACATAACCGAATGAAATTGAAAAGACTCATGAACTAACAATATTTAACTATCTATGAAGCCTCTAATACTATGAGGGATGTTGGGGAAAGAACCCCGATCATCCTAACAAACTGAAATGGCAAAACAATGATAAAATGGATCCTCCAGAAGCAAGGAGGCTCACCAACACTTTGAAGCTCAACTGGATCAACGAACCGCGAATATTGATCCTGGTTACCTGTATCTGCATCACAAAAGAAGCAAGACAAATGACGTCAGTACATGGAATGTACGAGCATGTGAGGGGAATTCTAAAACAAGACATAAGCTTGAAAGGGAACTGAAGAAACCTACCTCGTCTCAACTCAACTCAACTCATTTCAATATAAAGTAGTAATAAAGATGCAGTATAAAGAAAATCTTTAAAACATGTAGATAACAACTCAGTGTATTGAAAACGCAATAGTAACTTAGTTTTGTATATGAAATACAAGTAACTCTGTGGGAGGTTCTCTAACCGACAACCATCACTATGAGTTATGTGATAATACAACGTCTTGCCTCACGCCAGGGCCATCCTATACTTTGTCGGGGTATAGAACCTACTACTAAGTGGATCCACTAGTCTATGCTAAAAAGCACTAAGGAATCATCTAAAAAGTATGACCCTACATGATTTATGGAGACTTTGAGTTATCTGAACTCATCCCCATATCGGTGCTCAATATTACTCCCAAAATGTAGCTAGCTCATATGTTTAAAAATATAACTTTCTCTGTGGTTTGAGATTATTACTCAAAAATATATCTCTTAAAAGAGATGGTACTCAGAACTGCTCATGAAAACTCTTTTGGAAATCAGTGTTTGCTCTCATCTTAAATGTGAAAACATTTACTCTTTGGGACTACTTAGTTCCCATATAATCTTTTAAAGAAATGAACTCGGCTCTACTCTTTCTCAAACTCCATGCTTAAGTCTTAAAACAAGTTTAAAACAATTGTAAAAGACGTTTTGAAAAGACTCAAAGAACTCTCTAGACTTACTCTTAGCTCTACCTTGAATTTGAATTATGGATTCAAGGGTTATGATCTCATGTTATGGATGATCTCATGATGTTTAGACGTACCTTAGAGTGTAGAAATCAACTAGAAAACATAGGTATGATTCAAGGAAATTCAAATGGAAAGAAGTGGGAAAGGGTAGAAGACCTGGCGACCCTGGCGTACTAAGTGGGGCAGGGTGCCATACTAAGTGGGGCAGGGTGCCAGACCCTGAACTACAGAGTCTGGTTGGGGCGCACTGAGTGGCGCGGCGCTCCAGAACCCCAATTCACCTAGAATCGAATGGTTTCTTCCCCAATCATTTAGATTTGATTACCCAAAATTAGTGTACAAGAATGTACTAAAAAACAACCTTAAAACTCATACGATTATCTTAAGAACTCATCAAAACCTCAACAATCAAGATTATGAAGGAAACTTCTACAAAAAATCATCAAGAACTCAAATCTTTTACTTTCATGAATGAAATTACGCTAAATAAATCATGATTGGCACGTGGGTGAACGAACCCAACGCTATGTGAACTCACATACCTCTTAGGGATCAAACCCTTAGCGAAATCTGCAACGAAAATCCCCAAGAACTTGATGAACGCTTGAGGTTTTCTCCTCTTCTTGAACTTCTCTCAAAACCCTGGCGTAAATTTGGATTTGTAAAACTGAACAAAATCAGTTTAGACCCTAGATATTACCAAATATCATTTTGAGTTAATTCGATAAGGAAAAGACTAAAATACCCCTCTTAAATCCGGGTAACTTTCCTTAACTAGACAGCCCGACTTCAAACGGGAATACCTCCCTCATACGAACCCAAAAACTAGCAAACTCGATGGTGTTGGAAAGAGGATTCCAAAACCTTTCATTTGATATCTTATGACCCACCTAACTCCTTCTATACTTAAAGTTATGGTCGTTTGAAGTTGACCCAAAACTCATACTTAGCATAACTTGCCAAAATTTCCAAATTTATTCTTTCCAAGAATAGTTTCTTGCAAATTCTAGTTCTTTCTAATGCGGGATGTTACAAGTATGCTATTTTATGTATATGATCATTCAGAACTATTCAAAAGACTCAGCTATATGTATATGTACCTTTGAAAAGAGATTTTTTTATGATACTTGGTCATGAACTCCAACTATTTTCTCTTTAGTTCTTTCACTATGCATGTGATTTTGGCAACCTTATTTTACTATCCTCATTATGAAATTTTACGATTATACTAGTATTCCTTACTTACTCAGTACATTCCACGTACTAACGCATACTTTGCTCAGCGCTGCATCTTTTTATGATGTAGATTTCAGTGTCCGTACTCAGACTCGCGGCTAGTGAGGTTGCAGTAGTTCCAGCCTGCAGATGGTGAGTCCTCCTTATTCGTGGACTTCCTAGATTAGTTGTTAGTCAAAGTTTAGTAGTTTCTTGGTTATTTGGCTTGAGGTAACTGGGGGCCATGTCTCGGTAAACTTCTTTCCTTCGGTTTAAATGTTAGAGGCTTATTTCAGACATTAGTTGTTCAGTCATCATGTATTTATTGATTTCCTTACTAAGACTTATTAAGCATATGTTTCAACTTCCACATTAGTTTCATATGATATGCTTTGATATGTTATGTCAAGGGTTGTCTTGGGGCCACTCATGGTTCTGAGTACCTGATACGTCCAAACTTACACTTCAAATAAGAAGTGTAAACGGTTGATGTCAATTTACAGAACTCAACTAGAGTTGAGGTCGATCCCACAGAGAATTTCTTTACAGATAAGGTTTCACTGTCGCGCTTATTCGAATGTTGTTATTATCTCCTAAATAAACAACAACGGAATGTAAATTGGGTTTGGTTGAAATGTTGTAAGTACCCAAACTTGCAGTCAAACTCCAGACTATTTCATTGTAAGGTTGATTTAGTTAATTAAGAGAAACCAGGATTGTGTTCACCATAACGATACTTCTAGTATTCTTTCGTAATTGAGTGCTAGGCAATTCAATGTTTCCAGAATCATTGCGAGTTAAATTCATCTGATACTTAGTTAGATAATTATCACTCATGTTCTCTTGACCCTAAAGTATTACTAATGTTGACCATCGCTTACAATGATATGGTGTTCAAATTCTTTTCTCTCGAACTCAAGCTTTAACACCAAGTTGTTAATGTAGTTCAGCTTTTTCCTAACTTGTATTTTTCTCTCGAGCAACTATCGGATACAGGCTCATCTAATGCGTGCACTCACTAGATTAAAATGATGTTGAAGGCTAGAAACTACAGATTGTAAACACGGATTGCCCTTTACTCGTTATACGAAATCGTAACTAGAATTTCATCATGGATCACATAACCCCAGTCGTGGTATTTAGCCACTCATGCTTTCACGTAAACAATCAGTATTTAGGAATGAAAACATGTTAAGAATGACTTACGAAAATAACTAACAATGCAACAGTCACTTCGATAATGTGATAATCTAAATCCGAGCTTCAAATTGAGATTCAAATCGAAATCCAAAATCAAAAGCTAAGCGTAAAACAATATCTTCCTTCTTCGTGAAACGTCAGATGATGAATAATATTCAAAAATGACCTAAAGTAATTCAAAATAGATTGTTTAAAATCAGTCCTAATTGAACTAGGACTGAATTGTCGGGCCTTTTCACGGCCACTACCACGACCCATCAAGGGCTTCACGGTCCGTGAAGCCCTCCGTGGTCTTCCCTTGGAGTTTCCCAAAAGTGGGTCTTCAAACTTGGTCACTGGAAAATCCATCACGGACGAGACCACAGATCGTCATGGGGGCCACGGCCCGTGAAGACGTTTGTGGTCTTTACTTGGACTTTCCAAAACTTTGAGTCTTCAATGCTATCCACTAGAACAAGGACTACGGACTGTACCACGGTTCGTATTGAGGACCACGGCCCATGATGGCGTCCGTGGTCTTCACTTGGTTCCAATATTCTTTCAACTCTTCCTTGCGTTCACATTGGTTCAACTTCACGGCAGGTACCACGGTTCGTGGTGAGGACTACGACCCATAGAACCCTATGTGGTCTTCACTTGGTTATTCATGCTCTTCATCTTCTCAAGGCCCAGCACTTCCTCACTTTCACGAGCTCAACCACGAACCGTAATGAAGGTCACAGTCCGTGAAGTTGGCTGTGAACTTTACTTTGAATCATCATCATTTTGCAGCTTCTTTTTCCATTTTCTACCCAAACCAGATTCTGCCTACACATTCAACAAACCCATCAAATAATACAAAATTTCACTTAATTCCAGTATTAGTTCATAGTTATTAAGCATCACATGTGCCACGATTTCGCGGTACACCAACACCTTCAATTTAGAACCATTACTTGTCCTCAAGTGATGATACAATAACACCTTCGGTCCTCAAAATGTTCAGACACTTTTGAAACTATGTAGCAGCCATTTTAAACAACAATTGTATCCAAAATCCTGAATCTAACATATAAGGATCAACATATGACATCTCATTACTCAAAGTCAATCATGATTATGCCTGTGAATTATCAGCTCACACAATCTACTTCCAAATGCACCCACTGTGTCCTCACACCAAAGAAGTTCCTCACTCAAAATAGTTGGGACTGAGTACTACGCTCATGCTCTCAAAGACTTTCTAACACTAACAACAAACTACCATAGGCTTGCCCTCACTTTTTATGCTCTATCTTTCAAACACCCGGAATAGGATCACTGTAGGGCTTTATTGGCTTATAACATAGGCTTGGGGTTAGGGAATGGATATTTGGTTTTGTGAGTGACTAGTCCCTTGGTTTTCCAAAGTTTCATTCTCACGTAACTCTTTTCTGAGTGATTCCCTCTTTTTCTTTATTTCAGCACAACCCAGTAGCTATTATTTCCTTTTTCTTTTATTTTCTTCTTTTCTCTCTTTTTTTATATGCAATTTTGATATGCACTTAGCTCGCTGGTTGAACCTTCTTTTTCCTTTTTCTTTTTGTTCGGATTGCAATCACCATCAACTTAGGATTTTGGCCTGAGTTGTAATATCGTACCTTCGGAGAACCAAGGATATGATATGTGTTGGGTAAGAACAAAGACTGATTTAAGGCTCAAATTAGGTTCAAGTGATAAGACTTTTCATTTGGTTTCACAAAAATGGCCTACTGATCCTTTCTTATCCGGTTATTTTCAGATTCAAGCAAGACTACTTAGGCAAGTTCTAGTTTCTGCTCCTAGTGTTAGACTTTAATCAAAACTTACACACACACGACACAGGACTGTATTTTTCAGTTTCTTGGTTTACTAATTAATTGGTCAGATTAGCCATGTTCAACATATCAGTATCTAAGATGTCATCTAAAGATCCTAATAGTCAAACTCAAATTCAGGTCCTCATTTTTCACAGACTAGCTGATGCATAGCTCAACACAGAAAAACACCCAAAAATAGTAGCACACAGAGACAACCTCCATTTTTTTAACAGCTATGACATGTTTCTCTCACCACCCCCTCCCCAAATAAAAAGGACTTTTCCCTCAAAGTCAATACGAAACAATAAAACACACAGGCTATGAGGAGGGGTCAAACTTACGGCGTCGGTCGTCGGATCAGCATTGGCACCCTTATCAATAAGTGCACTCTCAGAACTCGGGACTTGATCAGTTTGGTCCTCACTAGTCAAGGTAGGCGCTCCACTACCAGAAGCTCCAACTAAGGTTGCATCTCGTTGTTGCTGTTCAAGGGCTTCCTTTTCTTGAGCTTCCCTCTTTGATGTTCTACGAGCCCTCTTTTCTTGTCTTCTTGCCTCTCTGGCTAGGTCAGTAGGGGTCTCATCATCAATTTCTCTAGGTTTCTATTTTCTCTTGCCGGACTTACTCGTGGGGAGTACTCCCCAAAGATCATCAATTGATTGAGTGGAGGGTGCCTGAGTTAGCATTTGCATTAAAGATTCTGGCATTATCGGAGTGGGTACCTGTACTGGCTTTTCTGCCAGTTTAGCAATATGAGTTCTCATCTCGGCCAGCTGTGATTTGAACTATTCGGTATCTACTGACCCGGCAGCCTAGAATCGATCTAGGACAAGGTTCTCCAAACCATCCAATCTGTCTTTTAAGAAAACCAGTGCTGTTCGCACCTCATCTTTGATCTCTTTTTTCGCAGCTAACACCTTCGTCTCTATCAGTTGAGGCATCCAAAGCATAATCTGGTTTACCAATGTCCTTGTCTGGCGCTAATCTGGAACCAATTTCTCAAGAAAGAGCATAGGAATAGTAACAAAAGTACCTGTAACCTGGGAGGCAGAAGCTGGTGGTGGTGGTGCCTCTGTGGAAGGTTGGGATGACTGTCCCTGCTCTAGGCCTCTGTCTGCCTGTGGAATATCAAGTGGGACATGTGGAACAACACCTAAAGTACCCACAGCTGCAGACTTTGCGCCAAAGAGATGATTAGCGACATCCTTGATTTTAGAAACCTAGATGAGTCTAAATGTGTTACGCCATCTTTCAATCAGCTTGTCAGGGGGAATATCCGCTTGTCTACACAATTTCCCTATCAGACAGGGAAATGGAAACCCAACTTTCTCATTTAATGCTTTGTTTCTCATCTCAGTAGCTATGATCCGCCCCACATTGACCGGGTAACCAGCCATGAGGCAGACTACCAAAGATGCTAAAGAAGGAGACAATGTGTTGTCATTTCCTATAGGTCTCAATTGGGCATGCACAACAACCCACCATACCTTGGCTGGAAATAATGACGAAGCTTTTGGAATCAGTGTCGGCATCGTGGTGACCTAAATTGCATTCTCCCCATCTATGGTAATTTGTTTTACAATCCAGCGCAACACTATCTCGCAAGAACTGTGAATGTCCATAGTAGTGTCACTAGTGGCTTCATGATGTTTGCCCTCAAAAAGGATAACTGAAGTCGGTGCAGAGTATTTGGAGTCATGTAACATCCTGTTAATAGTGGCCTCTGAGATATCTACTGATTTACCCCAAACAATAATATAATTGAGTGGACCCCATGTAATGGCAATGTCTCTATGTCCACGCTTCATAGTCTCTGTGTCCGCAGCAAAATTCATAAGCGTGGCTGTATACGAGGAGTAGAACTCCCTAGTCAGGTGGTAAGTGTAATCCCCAGGTTCATTATCTCAGGCATGATTGCCCGCTTCTTGAAACTGCCAGCCTTGGTCACAATCCCATTGTTGAAAAATTCTTCGGATCGTTTCATAGTCATAATGGAACGATAACAGGCAATCAGTTGTGATCTCAGTGCAGGGTTAGGTTCATGGGCGTTCTCATACATCACCATGGTATCATCATCGATGATCTCTTCATCATCCTCTACAGTAGCCACTTCCTCTTGTGCTCCAGTTTCAGGTTCTGTATTCGCCGCATGTGGGAAGGTGGTTGCCTTTTCTTGAGAACTGCTTTCAGTTTTTGCACTGCCAATGAGTCAACATTAGACTGTCTACCTGCACCATCATTAGATTTACTACCTAATGTTGCAATGTTACCGAAGCTATTTCCTCCCTCTTCATACTGGGAGAAATGTCTTGGAGAATGACTCTCTTTGTCTATGATCTGGTAGCTCGAGGTGAGTGATCTTCAGGTGTGACATTTATTTGCACCTCCAAATTACTAGCGTCGGAGTCGTCATGACCCTCTGATTGAGAAGTAGTGGGGGGCAGGTTTAGTTACGTTCTTTCTTCGAGGAGCCATCGTACCTGAGAAATACAAAATTTATTAGTATTCAACACAGTCAAATGACGTACTATCGGGTACTCAGACTTCCCCTGTGTAATTTCATCGTGACTGTCGCACCCCATTTTTCTCAAAAATAGGTTTTCGAATGCACGACCTAACAAACTCTTTTTGGGTTTTGGGTTGGAGTGAAGAGTTGCCACCTAACGAATTAAGGCGCGCTAGGGCACCTATCTAACCTAACTAATCTAACTTAAGGTCAACGAACCAAAGATCGGGTAAGGGTTCAAATTACCTCTAGGGGAAGGTGTTAGGCATCCTTTGAGGTCCACAAATATGGGTCCCAGTCATATCTCATGCAATTTATGTGGGGGTTACAAGTAGCAATTAAGGTCACTTCATTTTTACTTATTAAACATGCGAACTAAGTGATATAATAATTAAAACATTAGGCAATTAAGGTCACTTCAATTATTTAGGTTATCTAACTTAAACATGCTTACTAAGTGATAAATGACTGTAACATCCGGCAAATTGAAGTAACTGCGTGAGTTGCGAGAGGCAAAGATAAAAGAGTTTCTCACCCTTAATCTAGGGTCTACGAGTGTTCATGAGTACAGTCTGAAGTTCACACAACTTTCCCGCTATGCTCCGGAGATGGTTGCTGACATGAGGAGCAGGATAAGTTTATATGTTGCTGGGTTGTCTCGTCAGTCAGGCAAGGAAGGCAAGGCAGCTATGCTGATAGGGGATATTGACCTAGCAAGATTT
>NW_006238929.1:3952549-3953549 GCF_000226075.1 Solanum tuberosum
AGGTTGTTTTAAGTGTGGACAAGAGGGCCACTTCATGAAGGAGTGCCCTAAGAACAGGCAAGGTAGTGGAAATATGAGCAATAGGGCCCAGGCTTCATCAGTTGCTCCCCCAGACAGGATGGTACCTAGAAGCTACTTCTAGTACTGGTGAAGGAGCAAATTGCCTCTATGCAATCCACAGTCGCCAAGAGTAAGAGGATTCACCGGATGTTGTCACTGGTATGATTCAAGTCTTTGACCTTGTTGTTTATGCTTTGCTAGACCCCAGAGTTAGTTTATCTTTTGTAATTCCTTATGTTGCTATGAACTTTGCTGTTATACCTGAGCAACCGAAAAAGGTGAACCCCCTGTTATTTTTAGGTTGTTTCTATGTTGCCTCGCTTGCTTTCTTGAGTGAATCTGTTCTATGCTTGGTTCGCTGCTGCCGCCTGATAAAAGTTAGCTTAGTTTTGAATGGGGTTAACTTAGTTGATTAGTTTGAAATGCTTCCTTCGCGTGAGTTATTCATCTTTGAACATTTATGGATATGTTGAATGTATTAATGAGGATGTTGGTTCTTGTCTTCCTAAGTTTCTCTTCGTTACTATTTGAACAATTTATCAAATTTATTTCTGAATATTGCAGCCTGTTGTACCTTCGTTTTCTCGTGAATATATTATCGTGAACGGTGTAATTCTCGAGTCTAAACTGTCTATCTTCCCGTCTTTCCTTTGGAGTCAAACTAGCACCACTCGCATGCCGTTGTTTATTATTGGATTTGTCTACGAAGCATTTCGAGTGTTGTTGCACTCTAATCTTTTAGAGCCAGCCGTTCATGAATATGATCCAAATGTATCTCGTAATTGATTTCTTTGTTGGTCAGGTTGTCCTACTCGTTGTGAATATGTGACAATGTTTAGCGTTAGGTGTCGCTCTCTTCATGCTCTCCGGTTATAGTTAACCATCTCTTGTTGTCATATTTACTCGGGGGATAATCTCAGACAGAGAGAGAGTGGTTAAA
>NW_006238929.1:3953586-3954603 GCF_000226075.1 Solanum tuberosum
AGAGAGTGGTTAAGGTACTCAAGGATGATGACATGAGTTTACTTTATCACCCTGGTAAGGCATATGTTGTTGCTGATTCCTTAAGCAAGTTGTCTATGGGTAGCACCACCCATATTGAGGAAGAACATAGAGAATTAGCAAGAGATGTGCACCGATTTGCACGCCTGGAAGTTAGTGTTATGGATTCCACAAGGAGGAATAGTGATGATGAATGGGTCTGACCCATCATTAGTGCCGAAAGTAAAAGGTGAAAAAGACCCAGACCCTATCTTGTTTGAATTATAGGAAAAATGTTCATAAGTAGTGATGGCTTCTGAACAAGGGGGGAGATGGTGTTCCGAGGTATCGAGGCGAATTGTGGGATTGAATTCAAGGATAATCGAGATGATTACCTATCTTACATGAAGTTTCTTACAACAATAGTTACAATTCTAGCATCCAAATGGCTCTTTCTGAAATCCTTTATGGGAGGAGATGTAGACCTTTTTTTTTGGATGGTTTGAAGTTAGTGAAGCAGGGTTAATAGATCCAGAGTTAGTTCATCAAGCTATGGAGAAGGTGAAAGTGATTTAAGAAAGGTTGATAACGGAACAGAGTTGCCAGAAATCCTACACTGATGATAGGAGAAGGGCGTCAGAGGTTGAAGTAGATAATTGGGTATATCTGAAAGTTTCACCCATAAAGGAGGTTATGAGGTTTGGTAAGAACGGGAAACTTAGTCCCCGGTATATTGAACCTTACCGCATAGCCAAGAGGATTGGCAACGTTGCTTATGAATTGGAGTTACCACATGAACTAGCAGCGGTTCATCTGGTATTTCATATCTCTATGTTGAAGAAGTGTATAGGCGATCCTTCATTGATCCTGCCGACTGAAAGTGTTAGAATCAAGGATAGCTTATCTTATGAGGAGATTCCTGTTCAGATTCTAGACCGCTAAGTTCGTAAGTTGAGAACGAAAGATGTAGCATCAATCAAGGTCCTTTGGAGGAACCAATTTGTTGAGGAAGCTACTTGG
>NW_006238929.1:3955635-3956121 GCF_000226075.1 Solanum tuberosum
TTCGTCAAAGATCGTCGTGGATATCGTCGTGGGTGATCCCTACTAGGTATGTGAGTTCATAGTGTTGGGTTGGCTCTTTTCCCCACACGCCACACTCGTTTTATTATTGAGAAAATATTGGTTGTGTTGTTGAAGTTGTTGGTTGTGTTGTTGATGTTCTTGTTTGTGTTGTTGAAGTCATTTGTTGTTTTGGGCATATTTCCGGTTGTGGTTTTGAGTTGAAATTTATTGTATGTTGAGGGGTTATTATTCTAAGTGGTTGGGGTTGAAACCATTGAAGTTTAGAAGGTTTAGAGTTGTTGAAAAGAGGGAAAAAAGTCGAGTTTTCTAGGGAAGAGGGTGGCGCGTCGCGCCCCAAAAATGGTTCTGAACTTTCCCCCTTGGGGCGGCGCGCCTAGCAGAGCGCCAGCAGGCCCCCTCTGAATTTCGAGGTTTGGCGCTCCGCGCCTTGCAGAGCGCCAAGGACGACAAGACTTCTCTTTTATC
>NW_006238929.1:3956182-3956295 GCF_000226075.1 Solanum tuberosum
CGTACGTCTAAACGTCAAGAACTCATCCATAACATGTGATCAAACACTTTGAATCCATAAATCCAATTCGAGGAGAGTTAGTTTCCAAGTCAAGTGAAGTAAGAGTCAAGTCT
>NW_006238929.1:3956723-3958497 GCF_000226075.1 Solanum tuberosum
GATAGAAAAGGGTCATACTTTTTAGATGAATCCTTAAAGTTAAGCTAGTGGATCCACTTAGTAAAGTTAGCTTCCTATATCACGGCAAGGTATAGGATGGTCCTTGGGCAACGTGAGGTAAAACGTTGTATCACGACAAAGTATAGGATGGTCCTTAGGCAACGTGAGGTAAAACGTTGTATCATCACTTAGTTTCATAGTGGTGGTTGTCGATTAGAGAAACTCCCGCAGTAGAAATTGCATGGTTCCTCGAGGGTTCTACTTAGTGTAGATGGGGGTATGGGACTTCATTCATACATTGCATAAGTAGACTTTGAGAGGAAGCAAGGCATTTTCAATCATATTATAAATATTGAATGCCATGTTTTCATAGTTTTACAAGCTTTTATATATTGCATGTGTCTTATTGCTTTATATATTGAGTTCAGTTATTCATGAGTCAAACAGAGCCAAGGTAAGTGTTCTTTTGTACTCTTTTCCAGTTTAAGTTGTGGTTTAGGTTTCCAGCTCGCATTCTTGTACATTCAATGTACTGATGCCAGTTGGCCTGCATCTTATGACGATGCAGACACAGGTACCTCGGATCAGAAGGTACTAAAGGTTTTGTGGGCCAGGATCAGCATTCAGCACGCCGTTGATCCAGTTGAGCACTCTAGAGTCAGTGGTGAGCCTCCTTGCTTTCCGGAGGACTCAGATATGTTGCGTTCCTAGTTTTGCTTTATTAGGAAGTTGTGGGGTCTGTCCCAACATCCATCTTAGTATTATAGAGGCTTCATAGATAGTCAGTCAGTTAGTATTGAGTCTCTCATCTATGTATATATGTAAATATTCTATTTTAAGACTCGAGTTGCCATTTTGGCTAGATTTTTATCAGTTGGTTGTTTTATAACCTTTCGTTAGATTGAGTTGTGCTGTTGAGTTAAGTTTCCGCTGAGTTAAGAAAGCCAGGCCAGGGGTTCGCTTGGGGCCAGCAATGGTCTCCTAGTGCCGGTCCCGCCCAGGGTGTAGGCTCGAGGCATGACAAACTTGGTATCAGAGCACAGAGTTCCAGAGTCCTAGGGAGTCTATGAAGCCGTGTCTGTAGAGTCCTAGTTATCGGTGTGTAGCGCGCCACATCTATAATTAGGAGGCTGTAACATTTAAGAACTATCTCACTTTTTCACATTCATTTCGTGCGTTAGAGTTTATCTCTAAAAAGTTTCTTTCTAATTCGTGCTTGCGCGTGTTTCAGAGGATCATGCCTCCACGAAGAGTAGTCAGAGTTCATCCAGTTATGAGGAGTATTAAGGAACAAGAGTTACCAAATTCCCTGGAAGTGCAAACCCAAGAAGAGATCAAATATGCTGATTTTCGTGAAGCTATCCGGATGTTAAGTCAAGTTGCGAACTATCATCTTGGACAGAGAGATAATCGACACAAAGTGGTTGATATTTCAAGGATCCGTGAACTCTTAAGGATGAACCCACCAAGCTTCACAGGTTCAAGTGTTACTGAAAATCCGAAGAACTTCATTGAGGAGCTGAAAAGGGTATTTGATGTGATGCATGTTGCTGAGTCGGAGAGGGTGGAACTAGCTGCATACCAATTGAAGGATGTTGCTAGAATCTGGTTCGACAAATGGAAAAAGAATAGGGTTGAAGATGTGCCAGCAGTGAGTTGGGTTGTGTTTGAGAGTGCTCTCATGGGGCGTTTCTTTCCTCGTGAGTTGCGAGAGGCAAAGATAAAAGAGTTTCTCACCCGTAAGCCGGAGTCTATGAGGGTTCATGAGTACAGT
>NW_006238929.1:3958643-3960353 GCF_000226075.1 Solanum tuberosum
GGACCTGCTCCACCATCTGCTAGTGCACCTGCACCTAAGAACAAAGATGGGTATAATAGAGATTCCTACAGTTTCAGGGCAAGACTTGCCTATCCTCAAGGCAGTATGGTGCCACGGGGTAGTAAGGCTCCTGTATGTGCTAGGTGTGGTAGAACCCACCCAGGTAAGTGTCGAAATGGCCAGACAATTTGTTTTAAGTGTGGACAAGGGTCACTTCATGAAGGAGTGCCCTAAGAACAGGCAAGGTAGTGGAAATATGAGCAATAGGGCCCAGGCTTCATCAGTTGCTCCCCCAGACAGGATGGTACCTAGAAGCTACTTCTAGTACTGGTGAAGGAGCAAATTGCCTCTATGCAATCCACAGTCGCCAAGAGTAAGAGGATTCACCGGATGTTGTCACTGGTATGATTCAAGTCTTTGACCTTGTTGTTTATGCTTTGCTAGACCCCAGAGTTAGTTTATCTTTTGTAATTCCTTATGTTGCTATGAACTTTGCTGTTATACCTGAGCAACCTAGTGAGCCAGTCATAGAATGGAGTAGTAGTTCAGTTGTGCCTAAGGGTCGTTTCTTTTCGTACCTTAAGGCGAGAAAGTTAGTTTCGAAGGGTTGTATCTATCACTTAGTCTGAGTTAATGACTCTAGTGTTGAGATACCTCATTTTCAGTCAGTTCCTATAGTAAGAGAGTTTCCAGAAGTTTTTCCTGATGATCTACCCGGAATTCCTCCTGAGAGAGAAATAGAGTTCGGCATAGATCTCACTCCAGATACTTGTCCTATCTATTTTCCGCCATATTGAATGGCACGAGCAGAGTTGAAAGAGTTGAAAGAGAAGTTAAGGGGATCTAGTAGATAAGGGTTTTATTTGACCAAGTTAACTTGGAAGAACAATGAAGTTTCAATGGTCTGAAGCTTGTGAGAAAAGCTTTCAAGAATTGAAAAGGTTTATTTATGCTCCAGTTTTGACCTTACCAGAAGGTACTCAAGGTTTTGTGGTGTATTGTGATGAGCTAGAGTTGGTTGTTGTAGTTTTCGCTTAGAAGATATGGTGTCACTGTTGTATGATGTTCATGTGGGTGTGTTCACTTAGAATGAGCTTAATCTCAGACAGAGAGAGAGTGGTTAAAGTACTCAAGGATGATGACATGAGTTTTCTTTATCACCCTGGTAAGGTTAAATGTTGTTAATGATTCTTTAAGCAAGTTGTCTATGGGTAGCACCACCCATATTGAGGAAGAACATAGAGAATTAGCAAGAGATGTGCACCGATTTGCACGCCTGGAAGTTAGTGTTATGGATTCCACAAGGAGGAATAGTGATGATGAATGGGTCTGACCCATCATTAGTGCCGAAAGTAAAAGGTGAAAAAGACCCACACCCTATCTTGTTTAAATTATAGGAAAAATGTTCATAAGTAGTGATGGCTTCTGAACAAGGGGGAGATGGTGTTCCGAGGTATCGAGGCGGATTGTGGGATTGAATTCAAGGATAATCGAGATGATTACCTATCTTACATGAAGTTTCTTACAACAATAGTTACAATTCTAGCATCCAAATGGCTCCTTCTGAAATCCTTTATGGTAGGAGATGTAGACCTTTTTTTTTGGATGGTTTGAAGTTAGTGAAGCAGGGTTAATAGATCCAGAGTTAGTTCATCAAGCTATGGAGAAGGTGAAAGTGATTTAAGAAAGGTTGAAAACGGCACAGAGTCG
>NW_006238929.1:3961942-3963101 GCF_000226075.1 Solanum tuberosum
TTCGTCAAAGATCGTCGTGGATATCGTCGGGGGTGATCCCTACTAGGTATGTGAGTTCATAGTGTTGGGTTGGCTCTTTCCCCCACACGCCACACTCGTTTTATTATTGAGAAAATATTGGTTGTGTTGTTGATGTTCTTGTTTGTGTTGTTGAAGTCCCTTGTTGTTTTGGGCATATTTCCGGTTGTGGTTTTGAGTTGAAATCTATTGTATGTTGAGGGGTTATGATTCTAAGTGGTTGGGGTTGAAACCATTGAAGTTTAGAATGTTTAGAGTTGGAGAAAAGAAGGAAAAAAGTCGAGTTTTCTGGGGAAGATGGTGGCGCGTCGCGCCCCAAAAGGGGTTCTGAACTTTCCCCATTGGGGCGGCGCGCCTAGCAGAGCGCCAGCAGGCCCCCTCTGAATTAGAGGGCTGGTGCTCCGCGCCTTGCAGAGCGCCAAGGACGCTAAGACTTCTCTTTTATTCCCCACCTCCTCATGCATGTTCCTTGGTATTGTACCTATGTTTCCTAGTTGTTTCCAACACTCCAAGGTACTTATAAAAGTCAAGAATTCATCAGTAACATGTGATCAAACACTTTGAATCCATAAATCCAATTCAAGGAGAGTTAGTTTCCAAGTCAAGTGAAGTAAGAGTCAAGTCAAGCTAAGTTAAGAAGCAAGTCCAAGTGAGTCTTTAAATTTTTCCAGAGTCTTCGGTGAACATTTTAACTTCATTTTGAAGGCTCAAGTTCCAAGTTAAGTAAAAAGGATAGAGTTTCAAGTTAAATAAAGAGTATAGAGTTTCAAGCTAAGTAAAGAGTCTCGAGTTTCAAGTTAAGTCAAGAGTTTAAAGTTGAGTTCATTTCTCAAAAGCTATTAGGGAACTAAGTACTCCCAAAGAAGTTTATAAATGTTTTCACATTTACGATGAGAGGAAACTGAGGTTTTCCAAAAGAGTTTTGAGAAGTTTGAGTACTATCTCTTCTTGAGAAAACATGAATTTTGCGAAATAGTTTCTAAAACATGATTATTATGACAAATCGCGTATGTCATCAATGTTTAAACAGTATGGTCTCTAGATATACCATCAATGTTTAAGCAGTATGAATATCCCGAGTCATCAATGATCATATTAAAAATATGGTTTTGAGATGTTCTTTTAGAAAGAGTTTTCAAGA
>NW_006238929.1:3963893-3966651 GCF_000226075.1 Solanum tuberosum
TGTGTTCACTTAGAATGAGCTTAATCTTAGACAGAGAGAGAGTGGTTAAGTTACTCAAGGATGATGACATGAGTTTACTTTATCACCCTGGTAAGGCATATGTTGTTGCTGATTCCTTAAGCAAGTTGTCTATGGGTAGCACCACCCATATTGAGGAAGAACATAGAGAATTAGCAAGAGATGTGCACCGATTTGCACGCCTGGAAGTTAGTGTTATGGATTCCACAAGGAGGAATAGTGATGATGAATGGGTCTGACCCATCATTAGTGCCAGAAGTAAAAGGTGAAAAAGACCCAGACCCTATCTTGTTTGAATTATAGGAAAAATGTTCATAAGTAGTGATGGCTTCTGAACAAGGGGGATATGGTGTTCCGAGGTATCGAGGCGGATTGTGGGATTGATTTCAAGGATAATCGAGATGATTACCTATCTTACATGAAGTTGCTTACAACAATAGTTACAATTCTAGCATCTAAATGGCTCCTTCTGAAACCCTTTATGAGAGGAGATGTAGACCTTTTTTTTTGGATGGTTTGAAGTTAGTGAAGCAGGGTTGATAGATCCAGAGTTAGTTCATCAAGCTATGGGGAAGGTGAAAGTGATTTAAGAAGGGTTGAAAACGGCACAGAGTCGCCAGATCCTACCTTGATGATAGGAGAAGGGCGTCAGAGGTTGAAGTAGATAATTGGGTATATCTGAAAGTTTCACCCATGAAGGGGGTTATGAGGTTTGGTAAGAAGGGGAAACTTAGTCCCCGGTATATTGAACCTTACCGCATAGCCAAGAGGATTGGCAACGTTGCTTATGAGTTGGAGTTACCACAGGAACTAGCAGCGGTTCATCCGGTATTTCATATCTCTATGTTGAAGAAGTGTATAGGCGATCCTTCATTGATCCTGCCGACTGAAAGTGTTAGGATCAAGGATAGCTTATCTTATGAGGAGATTCCTGTTCAGATTCTAGACCGCCAAGTTCGTAAGTTGAGAACGAAAAATGTGGCATCAATCAAGGTCCTTTGGAGGAACCAATTTGTTGAAGAAACTACTTGGGAAGCCGAAGAGGACATGAAGAAGAGATATCCATATCTCTTTGAATCCGGAGGAAATACAGATTAAGGTACTAATTTCCATCTTAGTGCTCTTTGAATTATAGTGAGCAATGTTATGTTGTTGTTGTTGTTATTTCATGATTGCTTGTTGGGTGTTCGGGTGATGTTACACCCTTAGCCTCTTAAGAGTAACCTCATTCGAGGACGAATGTTCCCAAGGAGGAGATATTGTAACATCCGGCAAATTGAAATAACTACGAAGAGGCTTAAAATTGGAAATTTTCATTTTTTGGAAAGAATTTTAAAGATCTGGAAATTTAGCTAAGTATGGGGAAAAAATGAGTTTTGGACAAATTTGAGCAGTCATAACTTCTAGCTCAGGATCAGTTAAGTGTAGTTCCAGTTATGGTTGTAGAGTTCGTGGAATGATCTTTCCAACGCCATCGAGTTTGCTCGATTCCGAGTTCGTATCAGTGAGTTATGCCATTTGGAAGTTGGGCAGTGACAAGGAAATCCGTCCGGAAATTTTAATGGCATTTTGGTCTTCTAAAAAAAATGAATTCTTTTGGTTATATTAAAATGTTGGACTGATATTAGATCAGTTTATCACATTTTAAAAGAGTGAGAGTTAGGGTTTGAGAGTGAAAAGGAGAAGGAGAAGAAGAAGCAAAGTTTCGTCAAAAATCATCGTGGATATCGTCGGGGTTGATCCCTACTAGGTATGTGAGTTCATAGTGTTGGGTTGCTCTTTCCCCCACACGCCACACTCGTTTTATTATTGAGAAAAGATTGGTTGTGTTGTTGAAGTTGTTGGTTGTGTTGTTGATGTTGTTGTTTGTGTTGTTGAAGTCCTTTGTTGTTTTGGGCATGTTTCCGGTTGTGGTTTTGATTTGAAATCTATTGTATGTTGAGGGGTTATGATTCTAAGTGGTTGGGGTTGAAACTATTGAAGTTTAGAAGGTTTAGAGTTGGAGAAAAGAGAGAGAAAATTCGAGTTTTCTGGGGAAGAGGGTGGCGCGTCGCGCCCCAAAAGGGGTTCTGAACTTTCCCCCTTGGGGTGGCGCGCCTAGCAGAGCGCCAGCAGGCCCCCTCTGAATTTCGAGGGCTGGCGCTCCGCGCCTTGCAGAGCGCCAAGGATGCCAAGACTTCTCTTTTATCCCCCACCTCCTCTTGTATGTTCCTTGGTATTGTAACTATGTTTCCTAGTTGTTTCCAACACTCCAAGGTACTTCTAAAAGTCAAGAACTCATCTGTAACATATGATCAAACACCTTGAATCCATAAATCCAATTCAGGAAGAGTTAGTTTCCAAGTCAAGTGAAGTTAGAGTCAAATCAAGCTAAGTTAAGAAGCAAGTCCAAGTGAGTCTTCAAAGTTTTTCCAGAGTTTTCGTTGAACATTTTGAGTACTATCTCTTTTTGAGAAAAGATGAGTTTTGCGAAAGAGTTTCTAAAACATGATTAGTATGATAAATCGCGTATGTCATCAATGCTTAAACAGTATGGTCTCTAAATAAACCATCAATGTTTAAGTTGTATGAATATCCCGAGTCATCAATGATCATATTAAAATATGGTTTTGAGATGTTCTTTTTAGAAAGAGTTTTCAAGAAAAAGGAACTATGTTTCCAAAAGAGCCTTTGGGCTAGATTTTGAGTAATTATCTCAACTAAAGAAAGATGTGTTTAAAACACTTATGAGCTAAAGTAT
>NW_006238929.1:3966756-3987649 GCF_000226075.1 Solanum tuberosum
TCATACTTTTTAGATGATCACGAAAGTTAAGCTAGTGGATCCATTAAGCAAAAGTTAAAGTAAGGTCCTATATCGATGGCAAGGTATAGGATGGTCCTTGGGCAACGTGAGGTAAAACGTTGTATCACTAGCTTCATTCATAGTGGTGGTTTGTCGGTTAGAGAAACTCCACAGTAGAAATTGCATGGTTCCTCGAGGGGTTCTGCTTAGTATGGATGGGGGTATGGGACTTCATTCATACATTGCACAAGTAGTAAGTTGTTTACATTGTTTTACAAGCTATTTATGTATTGCATGTGTCTTATTGCTTTACATTTGAGTTTAATTATTCATGAGTTGAACAGAGCCAAGGTAAGTGTTCTCTTGTACTCTTTTCAAGCTTAAGTTGTGGTTTAGCTTTCCATCTCGCATACTCGTACATTCAATGTACTGATGCCAGTTGTCCTGCAGCTTATGACGATGCAGACACAGGTACCTCGTATCAGCATCCAGCACGCCGTTGATCCAGCTGAGTACTCAAGAGTCAGTGGTGAGCCTCCTTGCTTTCCGGAGGACTCGGATATGTTGTGTTCTTAGTTTTGTTTTATTAGGATGTTGTAGGGTCTGTCCCAACATCCATCTCAGTATTCTAGAGGCTTCATAGACAGTCAGTCAGTTAGTATTGAGTCTCTCATCTATGTATATATGTAAATATTCTATTTTGAGACTCAAGTTGCCTTTTTGGCCAGATTTTATCAATCGGTTGTTTTATAACCTTTTGTTGCATTGAGTTGTACTGTTGATTTAAATTTCCGCTGAGTTAAGAAAGTCAGGCCAAGGGTTCGCTTGGGGCTAGCAATGGTCTCCGAGTGCCGGTCCCGCCCAAGGTGTAGGCTCGGGGTGTGACAATGACATTCAACAATTAAGACTACTTCAATTATTTTAATTAGTTAATTAAGATTGCAGAACTAGGTGATGTAATAGATAACAAACCAATACTACGCAATTAATAAGAGATAAGCAAGGAGACAGAAATTGCACAATTAGATAGTCAAAAACATTTTTTTTAAACTACCCCAAACAAATATAATTATAACAAATAAAAAGGGAAAAGGGAGGGGGAGACCATGGAAACCGACATATTTTACGGATCAGCGCTCGGCTTCTGTACAGGGACAGACAAAACAAATGTTTGTCATTTACGGCTCGAGGCACTGTCATCATCTTTGTAGGGCCTAAACTACCCCTACCCTACTACCATATGCTTTCCATCCTAAAAGGTGCTAATCGTCCCTACTTAATGTCCAAGAGGCATTGGACTACTATTATGGTGGATTTAGACTAAAATAAAATGTATGTTGCTAAATAAGCCCCCTAGACACCAAGTCAAATACATTGAACGAACACTTAGCACATAGAGTCTCGGATTGGCCTCTAGATTTTAATTAACATGTTTGCAAACAATACATAATTGTGAAAGGTCTCATGCTAAGTGTGTGTGCATACAAATACATACGAGCATTAAGACAACAACAATGAGTTAAACAGGCGGAATTATTAACAGACAGTTCTAAAAGCATGCAGATAATTATTTAACTGATTTTAGAGGGCAGAAACATTATTGCATGTGTAGAAAATAGTTTATTAAGAGCAGTAGCAGACCACATTAATAATGCAGAAATTTATTTAACTGGCAGTCACTTTATTAAATGCAGAAATTAATTAGTTGCTGATTTTAAGTGGCAAAATAGTTAATTATGATGCAGAAAATAACTGATTCAGGCATATTTGATCAAGGGAGATTAGTTTTAAACACTTCCAATTTATATTCAGAAAATGGTCACATATAAATTTATTATTATTTGGTTGTAACATACTAGAAATAGTTGGTTGATTTATTTTAAGTGGCACAAAAACAATTACTTGCAGAAATCATTTGACAATGAGGGGAAATATGCAACAAATTTATTTACATTATTTAACATGCTGAAATTATTAGAATGCCGATGAACATGATTTCTAAGTGATTAACATTAAAAGCAACAGATTACAATGCTGAAATTTATTTAGCAACTTAAAGTTAATTGAATTAGATTAATAAACTAACCAGCTTAAGTTATTAAAACATGCTGAAATTCTTTAAAATATTTAATTAACATTGATGTTATTAGTTAGGTCCTATGAGCATGATATCTACGTTACTTCTAATATGAGACAAATTATTGAGAAAAATATTTATTTATTTTCATCACTTTTAATATATTTCATATGAGAGTTATAATTTACTACACAGGGTAACTATATAAGCACGTAAAAGACAAACACTTTAAAATCATTCACATTGTGCTAAAAATTGCACTACAAAGAATTATTAATTTATTTTAATACTTTATTAATTAACAATTAGAGTAGATGACCAACATAGAACATACTTACATTTTAGACAACATTTAAAAGTGATAAAATATCAGCAAGATCATTTTTATTTTATTTGATTCTAATTAGACTGAGTGAGGAATGAACCAATAATTAAATCACACTCCTATAGGCATGCTTTCTAACAATAAGTAGGTTACAATATTATAACAAGTAGCACGTAAGTCCCCTCTCCCTTAGACGATCCCCCAAATATTTCACATATATACTAGAGTTAGAGTTTACAAATTATTACAAGACAACTAATAGAAATTAGATAATATACAAAACATAAATTAAACAAATTCAGCTTGTCTAATATTTTCCTTCCATGGCAATTCTTCAATATCTTTAATCTTTAAGTTCAAAACCCTGTTAAAGTAGACGAGATATACGGACAAATATATATGATAAGATTAAATAAAAGGGCAGAATTTCGGAGCAGTCACAATAGACATGGATTTCAAGCAAATCATGGAGCATATAAAGCCAAGCACAGAGAAAGAAGGGTTAAGGAAACTGACCCGGATGCTTCCTTATTATTTATTCATTTCAAACACACAATATTCATAATAGATGATGCAATACGAAAATTAAACTAATGAAGGGGAGCTAATTGATTATGCAGAATATAGTTATCAGCAATGCAGACGAACTTAATCAGATACTAGACCCGAACACAACAAGACCGATTAGAAAAGCACTTCTTAGAATGTTCACTGGATTTTATTTTTTAGAGCAGAGAGTATTTTTACTATTATTAAAGTGTGTAAGCCTAAGTCTACTGTAAGTCAAGAATGGGGGAAGGGTCTCTTTATAGTGAAAGAAGGGTCAGTCATTAAAGGAAAGAATTAATTATCATTCAATTAAAATTCTTTCTTTCTTAAATAAGGAAGGAACCCAATCGACTTACCAAAATACAATCTGCAAGAAGATCTGGCCAACTTTAATTAAGGCGAGGAAATATTCATTAACCATAGTCCATATGAACTAAATTAGAGGGAAGATTATACTAAGGGAAGAAGTAATCACACAACCAATTTACTAAATAAGGGCAAATAATCAATTTGATCAATCTCAATCAAATAACAAAATGGACAACTAATCAATTAAGTGTAAACAGGAATCCCCACGAGATTAATTGCTATAGGACGTATAATCAAAACTTAAATAGGACAAATTACAACATACTCAAATAATCAAGTTAATTAAGGAAATAATCAAATCACAGTTGAACCCGATTAACAGAATCAATTATTAATTCACAATTACCATATGCTATGACGTATCATCCTAACATGTGTCTATTACAACTATCCTCCACAAATCAAGCACTTAGAGAAGTTTATGACATAATTAAGTTAACAAAAATGGCTAAATTTTAACGGGCAAATTCATCATCAATTTAGACAAAGGAAGGAATTTCACATTAGAATTACAACAGTCTCATGTCAAGCAAATCTAAAATTTGTTCATTCTAGAATAAAGATAGGCCTGAACCCAAAGAAAGTCAATAATCACATAATATGGCAACATACATAACAAACACTATAATCTTAAAATATGCAGAATCAAGAGCCAAAACCCACACTTTCATATAATATGCTCTAAGAAAGTAAAGGGCAAACAATGGAGAATGTAATAGTCGCATTAAAAGAAAGCTTACGAGACTGATCTGTAAAGATACAAATTGATCAACCTCGACAACCTTTAGTCAAGCCGGTAATCACTATCGTGCTCGCTTGTTGGAGTTGCTGCTAGAATTGATGGTGTTGTTGCTTTGCTCTCGCTGATCGGAGTTGTTGGCTTCGTCCTCCTCGCTGCTAGCCGAAGAGGAGGAGGAAGAGGGCGGCGGCGCCAGGTTTTTCACTGGTTGCTCTCGCGATGCTGCTGGTCTTGTTGTTGTCGTCGGCTGCTGCTGATGTGGTCGTTCCGCCAAACGGGAGGAGAAAAGGAAACGAAGAAGGAGAAGGGAGGAGAGGCGAGGGAAGAGAGAGGGAGAGGGGAGGAAGAAGGCGGTGCCTCGCCTCTTGGTGGTGGCGACTTCGTTGGCAAAAATGGAGAGGTGCGGCACTAGAGAGAAGAGAGGAAGAGAATAGTGAATGAGTTTTTGGTTTAGGAGTCTCTTAGGTTAAAATGGAAGGTTTAGAGATTTGAATCAGGACCATTGATTTCATAAGAGATGAAGGGCTAGGATTCGATCTAGGATTAAGGACGGTCAAGATTAAAAGCTGAAATTTCAAAATCATATTGAATTGAATTTGAAATGGCTAAAATTGAAATGAAATTGGCTAGAATTGAAATGAAAGGATGGCTATGATTGAAATGAGAATTTGAATTGGAATGGCTAGAATTGAAAGAAATTAGAATAGAGTAGGCTAACATTTAAATGATTTTGAGGAAAATTAAGGAAGTGCTATCCAATTAATAAAATACTACACTTGTTAAAATATTTTCACATAATTAAACACACCTAAATTCTAAAATAATTCAATACAACAATTTTTATAAAATATGCACACTAAAATATATAATTTTTAGACAAAATCGATTAACATTTTAAACTCAAAATAATTTTTAAAAATATGCATTTAATCGAATAGCACTTCCAAAAGGGTTATAGGTCGGTCAAAATTGGGTGTCAACAGTGACGCTTTGCCTTAAGAATGTCGTCACCCAATCTATCATTGGGAAGGCCACGAAATCAACAACTAAACTAAAAGACAAAAAAATTTAAAAATGTTACACTAAGAATGTTCTATGGGAGCTTGTACGGGCCGTGGTATGTACCACGGACCGTGAAATCCCTCGTGGAGTTGAGAGAGAATCAGTGTGCAAAAAAGAGCCACATAACTTTTACCAAGTGATGTTCACGGACAGCTTCACGGCTCGTGGACTGCACCACGGACTGTGATACTGCCCGTAAACTGAATCTGAGTGGTGGTTTGACTTCAAGTGTGGTCCACGATTTGTTTCACGGCCCGTGGTGGATTCCACGATCCGTAAAACCTATTGTGGTTTCACACTTTGTCAGTGTTATAGTCATCTCCTTCCCTCATTCACTCAAATCAAATGTTTTCAGCACCACACCCATTTTATACCGATCTACAACCTTCCTATAACATAAGCATCAACCTACTTCGTAATCAACTTAATTAACTAAAACAAAATTCTCACCCAACTCGGAACAAATTCAAAAAACCCTCCATTATCTTACCCTCATACAAGAATAACAGTATCAATTTAGAACAACACTAGTGTACTAATTTCGATTAATGCTAAGCAAAACAAACCTATATTATACAAGATCAAAATTGCACACATTAAGAATTTACTTACTTGAAAATAATGAGGGTTAGAGAGGAAGATGAACTTGCTTAGGATCAGTTGATCAACTTTCGAACTTAGGGTTATGATTCTTGGGTGGATTTAGGATAGATTGATGATAGAACTCGTTTCTCACTCTTGAAGAGCCGTTATAGGAATAATAAAGGAGAGAAAAGGCCGACCTTTGGCGCTTAGGAACATATATATGTTTAGTTTCAACTTTGGTCCAAGCGCGGGTTGAGTCGGGTTTTGGTAGGACTGGGTCGTAAACTACGGACCGTGAACTTTCCCATGAAAGGCTTCATGGTCCGTGAAATAGTTCGTGACTCTGAATTGGATGAAACACTTGAATGAGGAAGATCACGTACTGTGAATCTGCCCGTGAAGGGCATCACGGTCCATGAACTTGTCCGTGACCGTGACTTCGAAACTTAGCATTTATACCTGAGGTTCACGAGAGGCTGTACGATTCGTACAAGCTCTCATAGACCGTGAACCTTTTTCGTACAATTTCTAGTAGCTTCCTTAGCTTGGTCATCAAGTTGACGGACCGTGAAAGTGCCCGTGAAGGGCACCACGGTCCGTGAGACTTCCCGTGAAGATCAGTCTACACCCATTTGCTACACTTTTCCACCTATTCTCTCCTGCACACATTCACACACAGTGACTCTATAAAAACAAAGAAAAATAAGGAAAAGGGAAAATACCTAGTACAATTACATCTTGGGTTGCCTCCCAAGCAACGCACAATTTAACGTCGCGGCGCGACGCAGGTTACTTGATCACTCGGACTTCATCAAGTTTACATTCCTCTATAATCTTCACATCCTCAGGAACACCCAAATATGCCTTGATTCGCTAGCCATTAGCTTTGAACCTCTCACCCTTATCATTTTCCAGATTCAAACACTTGTGTGTCCTTAAAAGGTCCAGACCATTTAGATCTCAGCTTTCCTGGAAACAGACGAAGTCTAAAGTTGAAGAGTAGCACTAAGTCACCAGGAGTGAAGCTTCGTTTCTCAATATGCTTGTCATGATACAACTTCATCCTCTCTTTATACAGTGTCGACCTATCATAGGCTCTCATATGGAACTCATCCATCTCATTGATTTGATCCAACCTCAAGTTTGCAGTTTTGCTCCAATTACCAGACCATTTAGATCTCAGCTTTCCTGGAAACAGACGAAGTCTAAAGTTGAAGAGTAGCACTAAGTCACCAGGAGTGAAGCTTCGTTTCTCAATATGCTTGTCATGATACAACTTCATCCTCTCTTTATACAGTGTCGACCTATCATAGGCTCTCATATGGAACTCATCCATCTCATTGATTTGATCCAACCTCAAGTTTGCAGTTTTGCTCCAATTAAGGTTTAGCTTCTTCAACGCCCAGAGTGCTCTATGCTCAAGCTCAACCGGCAAATGACATGCCTTTCCAAACACCAATTGATATGGAGACAAACCAATAGGGGTCTTGAAAGCTGTCTGATATGCCCATAGAGAATCATCTAGCTTCCGTGCCCAATCTGTCATGTTGGCATTCACTCTCTTTGCCAAGATTGTCTTGATTTCCCTGTTGGAAACCTCTACTTTTCCACTAGTCTGTGGGTGATAAGGCGTAGCAACATTGTGTTGTTTAACCCCATACTTGGTCAGAAGAGCACTAAACACCTTATTGCAGAAGTGAGAACCACCATCATTGATAATGGCTCTGGGTGTGCCAAACCTTGAGAAAATATTCTTCTTCAGGAAGCTAGCTACACTCTTGCCATCATTCTCAGGTAAAGTAATGGCCTCCACCCATTAGGACACATAGTCCACTGCAACTAATATATAATTTTGTCAATAGGAATTCACAAATGGGCCCATGAAGTCAATGCCCCACACATCAAACAACTCTACCTCTAAGATGGGTGTCATGGGTAACTCATGGCGCCGAGAGATGGCTCATTGCCGCTGGCACACATTACAACTCCTTACTATGTCCACTGCATCTTGATGAATTGTGGGTCAGTAGTACCCACACTGAAGTATCTTGTGGGCTGTTCGAGCACCTCCATGATAACCATCTACTAGAGATGAGTGACAGGCATCCAAAATGTGCAGCATCTCAGCTTCAGAAATGTGCCGCCTGATGATGTTATAAGCACAAATCCTGTACAAATAAGGTTCATCCCAGAAATACTTACCTACATCATGCATGAACCTCCTTCTTTGCTGAAATGTTAGTCCTTCAGGCATTACATCACCAGTAAGAAAATTAGCATAATCAGCAAACCAAGGAATAAGGTCAAGAGTTGCAGCTAATACCTGCTCATCTGTGAATGTATCATCTATTTCAAGCTCCAACTCTTCCTTCTTTGTAGCCTCCAACCTAGATAGGTGATCAACTACTTGGTTCTCACATCCTCTCCTATCCTTCACTTCAAAGTCAAACTCTTGGAGAAGAAGCACCCATCAGATCAACCTAGGCTTGGCATATTTCTTTGCCATGAGGTATCTCAGGGCAGCATGGTCTGTATGAACTATCACCTTAGTGCCCAGCAAGTAAGCTTTGAACCTTTCAATCGTATACAACACCGCCAATAGTTCATGCTCAGTGACTGTGTAGTTTCTCTCTGCCCCATTCAGTGACTTAATAGCATAGTAAAACGGATGAAATATCTTGTTGCGCTTCTGCCCCAACACAACCCCTAATGTAATCCCACTAGCATCATACATTACCTCAAATGGCTCCGCCCAGTCTGGGCCAATGATCACTGGATCAAAGATTAACTTCTTCTTTAGGCATTCAAAAGCTTTGAGACATGCCTTATCAAAGACAATTTTCACCTCCTTCTCCAAAAGCTTGCACATAGAGTGTGCAACTTTAGAGAAGTCCTTGAGGAAATTCCTATAGAACCGACATGTCCTAGAAAGCTTCTAACACCCTTCACACAGATTGGCGGAGGTAACTTTTCAATCACCTCAATCTTGGCCTTGTCAACCTTTATTCCCTTCTGTGATACTTTGTGTCCCAGGACTATGCCCTCTTTTACCATGAAATGGCACTTCTCCCAATTCAGCACTAGGTTGGCCTCCTCACATCTCTGTAAAGCCCTACTAAGATTCAACAAACATTCATCAAAAGTATCACTTACTACAGAGAAATCGTCCATAAATACCTCTAGAGTGTCCTCAACCATATCTGAGAAAATGGACATCATACACCTTTGAAATGTTGTTGGTGCATTACACAATCCAAATGGCATGCGTTTAAATGCAAAGGTGCCATAAGGACATGTGAAGGTGGTCTTTTCCTGATATTCAGGAGCAATTGATATATGGTTGTAGCCAGAGTATCCATCTAAGAAACAATACCACCAATTACTTGCCAACCTATCAAGCATCTGGTTCATGAAAGGCATGGGGAAATGATGCCTCAAAGTCCACTTGTTGAGATTCCTGTAGTCCATACACACTCGCCATCCAGTGACTGTTCTTTGTGGGTCTAATTCATTCTTGGAATTTGCCACCACAATCATACCTCCCTTTTTCGACACACATTGCACTGGACTGACCCAGTGACTATCAGAAATAAGATAGACCACCCAGCATCTAACCACTTAATGATTTACTTTTTTACCACCTTTTGCATAGGTGGGTTTAACCTTCGTTGGTGTTCAATGTTTGGGCTGCAGTCCTCCTCCAATTGAATTTTATGGGTGCATATACCTGGAGGTATTCCAATTATATCAGCAATGGTCCACCCAATGGCCCTTTTGTACCTTCTCAATATCTTGATCACTTCTTGCACATGTTCTTCATTTAAATTTGTGGCCAAGATCACAGGTAAAGTGTTGTTAGTACCTAAGAATACATACCTGAGGTAACTGGGTAACTGTTTCAGTTCCAGCACCGGTGGTTCCTCAGTGGATGGTTTTGCTGGAGGACTTGGCCTGTTTTTCAAGTCCAGGTCCAATTTCTTTGGAGCATACAAGTGCGCTCCCATACCCTGCAAAGCATTCACGATCTCTATATAGTCAAATCGGAAATCATCAAAGTTCATCAGCACTGCTGCTAAGGTTTCAACAGTCATCCTCTCTTCAATGGGTACTCTCATTTCTTCATCAGTAACCACCTCTATCGCAGATATTACATTCATATCTTGTGGTTGTTTCATTGACCTGCAAATATTGAACTTTACCTCATCCATGTTGAGTCTGAACTTCAACTCTTCTCTCTCAACATCCACTAAAGCTCTTCCTGTGGCCAAAAAGGGTCTTCACAAAATGATGGGAACCTCAAAGTTCACTTCGCAATCCAAGATCACGAAATCAGCTGGAAAGATGAAGGTGTCCACTTTTACAAGTACACCACAAAGGATTCCTACTGGCCATTTTACTGACATATCAGCCATCATCAACCTCATTGTTATGGGTCTTGGAATTCCCAATCCCAATTTCTTGTATATGGCTAATGGTATCAAGTTGATGTTGGCTCCCAGATCACAGAAATCTTTTGCAAACTTAATTGACCCAATGGTGCATGGGATAGTGAAAGCACCTGGATCTTCCTTCTTCTGAACCAGAGATTTGGTAGCAATGGCGCTGCAATGATGAACATCGTTAGAAAAATCAAGAATTACAGCTCTTTTCTTGGTAACCAAGTCTTTCATGAACTTGGCATATCATGACATCTGCTCCAGGGCATCCACTAGTTGAACGTTTACTGAAAGCTGCTTCAACATGGTGATGAATTTTGTAAGCTTCCTATCTTCAGCTTTCTTTTTTAGCCTTTAAGGGAAATGAGGAGGTGGTCTGGGAATCTGTTGTAAAGGCAGGTTTTCCTCGACCTCTTTCTCTTTTCCTCTCGCAGGTTGTGATTTAGGCTGAGGATCCACCAAATCATCTACATGTTCAGTTTCATCTTCCTCTCTGCCAGCTTGCTCCAAGACATGTTCATGTTTGGTACCTGCAGAATTAGGGTTAGTAAGAACTTTACCACTCCTGGTGGCGATGGCCATGCAATGCCCGTCCTTCTTAGGATTTTGTATGGTGTCACTTGGTAGTGACCCATTCTTCCTCTGATTCAATGAGGCTGAGAGTTGCCCCAACTGGTGCTCAATTTGTTTAATAGAGGTGGTGTGAGAGTCCACCAACTGACTCATGCTTAAGAAATCATATCTCATTTCTTTTACCCCTGCATCATCAGTTGATTCAACTTTCTGGAGTACCTTAGCCATCATGTCTTCCAGCTTAGACCCGCTACCTGGAACTATCACTTTCCCAGTCTCTATTACCTGGGGGCACATAAATACCACTACGATCATTCCTATACCCATCTCTGTTCTGCCAGTTACCCTGATCTCTATTTGCTGGCCTATCATACTGACCATCCCTAGCATACTTCCGACCTGCGTTTCCATAATTATAACCCTGATTTCCAGAGTTATCATTTCAGAAACCTCCTTGGTTCCCCAAGTAGTTAGCTTCCCCATCAAGGTCAATATCCTGATCCTCATACCTGTTTTGCTGTCCCACAACATTTACCTTTTCAGACTTGGCGACAATGTGCTTTGTGAGCATATCTATTTGTGTCCTCATGTGCTCCATGTCTTGGTCTCTTTCTTCTTCTCTCTTCCTCTGTTCAGCTGAAAGCTCAAATGTATACCCAAGCTCTCCTACCTCCGCATCTCTTGTGTACCATGCCCTGTTATTCTTTGATACCTCATCCAACAGTTGCATGTTCTCCGAGAATGACTTCCTCATAAATGAGCCTCCACAAACTGCATCAACAACAGCTTTAGTAACATAATTTAGAGACCTATAAAAATCCTGTTTCAGATGCCTTTCGGTAAGATCATGGTTGGGGTATTTCTTCACCTTTTGGATGAACCTCCACCAAGTATCATGCATTGCCTCTCCTGGTAGCTGCTTGTGTGTACTAATCTCATCCTTCATCTGCAGCTCTATTGATTTTGGAAAGAATAGTTCCAGGAAAGCCTTTTTCAACACTATCTAAGTTCTGATAGAGTCATCTGGCATGTCATTCAACCAGTTTGTTGCCTCTCCAGGGACAATGGAATCAACCTCAATCTCATCGCAGTTTGATTATCTCCAGGAATTTCTTGTGACTTGCAGATTGCCACAAAATTCATCAAGTGCTGATTTGCATCAACACCAGTTGCACCCCTGAACATACCTTTCAGGTTCAACAGTTGAATCATAGTGCTGGTAATCGTGAACTTAACACCAGGAGGTAGTGCAGGTAACACTATCTCTCCAGTGGCTCCATCTCCATCCAAATCTGCGTCATCTTCGGCATACATCATGTGTGCTGGATGTTGAGCTCTACCTCTTGGAGCTATTGGTTGGCGTTGGAGAGGGATCAATTCATACACTCCTCTATTCTCATCTACCACTCTAGGTTGGTTGTTCCCGCCGTTCTGTTGAACACCTCTTGCAACAACTTCAGCTTCTAGACCCAACCTTTTTCCTTGCACCTCAAGTTCTTGTGCATTCACCATTTTTCGAAGAGTCTTTTGGAGTTCTGAGTCGTAAGGAATCAGTGGAGCCCCTTCACTCCTGGTACATGGCATACACAGTAGCACTCACCTGAAAGAGATACAAACACAGAACAAAACGTAAAATTAGGAAATATAACTACAAATCGAATAAAAGCTAGTAAAACACTTCTGAATTGAAATTCCCCGTCAGCGGCGCCAAAATTTGATACGTCCAAACTTACACTTCAAATAAGAAGTGTAAAAGGTCGATGTCAATTTATAGAACTCAACTAGAGTTGAGGTCGATCCCACAGGGAATTTCTTTACAGATAAGGTTTCACTGTCGCGCCTATTCGAATGTTGTTATTATCTCCTAAATAAACAACAACGGAATGTAAATTGGGTTTGGTTGAAATGTTGTAAGTACCCAAACTTGCAGTCAAACTCCAGACTATAACTAACAGACTATTTCGTTGTAAGGTTGATTTAGTTAATTAAGAGAAACCAGGATTGTGTTCACCATAACGGTACTTCTAATATTCTTTCGTAATTGAGTGCCAGGCAATTCAATGTTTCCAGAATCATTGCGAGTTAAATTCATCTAATATTTCTCAGCCTAGTCAGATAATTATCACTCATGTTCTCTCGACCCTAAAGTGTTACTAACGTTGACCCTCGCTTACAATGATATGGTGTTAAAATTCTTTACTCTTGAACTCAAGCTTTAACACCAAGTTGTTAATGTAGTTCAACTTTTTCCTAATTGGTATTTTTATCTCGAACAACTACAGGATACAGGCTCATCTAATGCGTGCACTCACTAGATTAAAATGATGTTGAAATCTAGAAACTACAGATTGTAAACACAGATTGCCCTTTACTCGTTATACGAAATTGTAACTAGAATTTCTTCATGGATCCCACAACCCCAGTCATGGTATTTAGCCACTCATGCTTTCACGTAAACAATTAGTATTTAGGAATGAAAACATGTTAAGAATGACTTACGAAAATAACTAACAATGCAATAGTCACTTTGATAATCTGATAATCCAAATCTGAGCTTCAAATTGAGATTCAAATCAAAATCCAAAATCAAAAGCTAAGCTTAAAAAAATATCTTCCTTCTTCGTAAAACGTCAGATGATGAATATTATTCAAAAAAAACCTAAAGTAATTCAAAATAGAATGTTTAAAATGAGTCCTAATCGAACTAGGACTGAATTGTCGGGCCTTTTCAAGGCCACTACCACTACCCATCAAGGGCTTCATGGTCCATGAAGCCCTCCATAGTTTTCATTTGGAGCTTCCCAAAAGTGTGTCTTCAAACTTGGTCACTGGAAATTTCATCACAAACGAGATCATGGATCGTCATAGGGGCCACGGCCCGTGAAGATGTCTATGGTCTTTACTTGAACTTTCCCAAACTTTGAGTCTTCAATGCTATCCACTGGAATAAGGACTACAAACTGCACAACGGTTCGTAGTTATGACCACGGCCCGTTATGGCGTCCGTGGTCTTCACTTGGCTCCAATATTCTTTCAACGCATACTCTTACTTGCTTTCACAGTGGTTCAACTTCACAGCATGTACCACGGTCCGTGGTGAGGACTACGGTCCGTAGAACCCTTCATGGTCTTCACTTGGTTATTCACGCTCCTCATCTTCTCAAGGCCCAGCACTGCCTCACTTTCACGAGCTCAACCACGGACCGTAATGAAGGTCACGATCCGTGAAGTTGGCTGTGAATTTTACTTTGAATCATCATCATTTTGCAGGTTCTTTTCCATTTTCTACATAAACCAGATTCTGCCTACACATTCAACAAACCCATCAAATAATACAAAATTTCACTTAATTCTAGTATTAGTTCATAGTTATTAAGCATCAAATGTGCCACGATTTCGCAGCACATCAGTACCGTGTCTCGGCTAGGGTGTAGATCCGGGTCATGATAAATTTGGTATTAAAGTCCTAGGTTCAAGTGTCCTAGGATGTATGTAAAGATGCATCTAGCAGAGTCCTTTTTATGGGTGTGAAGTGTGCCACACTTATAAGGGGGAGGCTACATGATGTTTAGAAAATATCTCTCTCATTTATACTCTAGATCGTGCAACAAAGTTATCCCCTAAGAAACATATGCAGATTCATGTTGCTCAAATTTCTCTAACTATTCCTCATATTCAAGGTGATAGAAGTAGTAAATCTCGATTCTTACTGATAAGGTGTTCTCAGATAAACTATCAACATTTCAGAGACCGCAATAAAGGGCTTGATATGAACCCATTAGTATGCTTTAGCCCATCAGTTCAAAATCCTACACTCTTCTTTATGTGAATCGTGTTGTTGAGCCAGATATGATATGCATCCAGAATCATCTATAACTCTTTGTTACACAGAACATTCATGAAAGGATAAAGTATGTGTCTAAATTCTTGAGTAGTATTGTCACTCATAAGATAATGTACTTTGGGTATGATTTATTAGTGTAATAACCTAAAATGTGATGTGTGAATATAGAAGTGTAGTAACCAAAATGGTGGGGATAATAAGTTATCAAGGTGTAGTATATATATATATATATATATAGAGAGAGAGAGAGAGAGAAGTTATTTATCCATTAAGTTAGAATTGAGGTGATATTCTTTTAGTGTAATTAGGGGATATTAAGTTGATGTACGTACATCTTATGGTAGAAGGTAGAAAATAACTCATTGGTTAATGTGACTTAGATTATGATTGAACTAGGAAAGGAGTTTATGATTTAAGTCATTAATGAGAGTATAGGGTGGATAGGGATTGATAGGTCTAGACTTTACTTTTTGATTTTGAAAAGAAACTGATTGATGCTTATAGAGCTATGAATATAGTTTAAAAGTTTGTATGTGTAGTGGTGATGTGCGAAAGAAGGATATGTTAAATGTATGAAATTAGATAGGTTGTATGATTAAAATTGACTACAGTCAGTAAGAGATTTTGGTGGACTAGCATTTCTCAATTTATTTATTTATTTAGTAGCTGCTAAGCTAGGGTAGTATGCAAAGATGTATTGCTAGACACTAAGTTTGAAATGTGAATGGTCATCCATAGTGGATATAAATGATATTTTAGGGATTAGTGATGCAAGTTTTATGAAATTGATCCAGTAGACTTGAAATAGCATATGTAAGAATTTAATACTATGAATTTTCAATAAGTGTGATGGTGCAAGTATGATGTAGATGTGAACCGTAGGTGAGACAATGAATGGTGACTAAGTAAATAGATAAAAGAGATCCTTAAGAGTTAGGAAGATAGAACTGAACCCAAGGTAATATGTGGTTCACGACATTCTAAGATTATTTAGATTTATGTATTTCTAGTTGATATGCTTAAGTATCTAAATAGGGGAGAAGACTAATAATAGTATGTTTTATATGGTGTTATTAAGAGTTGAATCG
This sequence comes from Solanum tuberosum, assembly GCF_000226075.1. Lineage (NCBI taxonomy): Eukaryota > Viridiplantae > Streptophyta > Magnoliopsida > Solanales > Solanaceae > Solanum > Solanum tuberosum. The sequence continues at coordinate 3,982,404 of NW_006238929.1, forward strand.
ATTATTTAGAGATAGAGGGTGTTGTGACTCTTAGTTAAGCTTTAATCTCTACTGATTCAGAGGGATATGAACTTAGAGGTGTGATGTTAGTAGAATAGCAAGAAAGATTAGATTATGAGGTGCTGGGAAAATTGGTTATGTTTGCTACTAAGAGTATAAGTTATATGATAATTAGTATAAAAGCTAGAAAAGTTAAGAATGGTATCTTTAAAATGAAAATTGTATAATGAAGCTAGTATCTTGAAAATATAGGTTGTCCGAGTAAGTTAAGTGTTCATGTGTATATTGTTGCCTAGTTTGGAGTATATGAAATAAGCTCACAAACTTAGACTATTGACCTTGATCTAAGGGGGACATGATAGGGAGAAATACCACATCAAGTCTTATGAATCAGATTGTGATGCATTTCAGAATGTGTTAGGATGAGATAGCAAATCATTTCTACTCTGGAGTATTCTTCAAGTTTCAACCATTATGATAATCTACTCATCTCTTGCATCTTAACATTGTGCTCGTGACCCATACTCATGCACCTCATACAGATTTCTGCTCATGCTCAAATTCTATAATAGAAAGAAATATCTTTAGAACAAAGTGACCCTCATATTACTCTGTGAACCTATGACTTCTAGCTCTATGATATGCAACTCACAATACATGTACCCATAATTTCTCAATATGCATAGTCCTATGTACTCATGATACATTCTTGGTGAATATTAAAATAACAAAACGTTAAGTATGTTTTTAGTATACATTTATTAAACAGCTCGTGCCTATGATATTATTGTTCTAGACCCTACATGCGTTCACCCATAGTAATGTTAGATAGTTGTAACATGTTCTACGCTTAGAATGTCTCTCTATGTATGTTTTATGCTTCAATTACATGATATACTCGTGCCTATTACACTTATCTCTTCAGGCTCCCCATTTATGAGTGGCAAAGTCATGATAAGTATAAGTTATGCTTTAACAGTATCTCTCTTATTCTAGATTCTCATACTTAAGTCCTTTAGTGACCCTTTCTATTTTGAAATAGTGGTGTTGATAACTGTTGAATGATAGTTTTAGATAAGAAGGTAGTTGTCTCTTCTTGAGAAGATCGAGGTATGATTATTTTATCTAAGGTTTTAAAAGTGGAGGGAGAGAAAAGATCTATTGTATGAAATAGTTAGATGAAAAGTCTTGGTATGTCTCTTATTAGTAATCCTTGGAAATTTTAGCTTCTAAAGACGTTAGGAAAGCTAAAGACTATTAGATAAGTTGGTTACCTTGAAGACCATGAAGTAGTTATAGTGATAGGCTTGAATATTGTGTTGATAACATATGTATAAATGAATTATGCACTATCAGCTTCTTAATTTGAACTCGAGGTTAATTGGATGAGGTGGAAAGAAAAAGTTGCATTATTGGGATATAATTTCCTATAGAAATATAGGGTTAATATATTCATCTTACGTGCAACACATTAGGAGTTCAGGTTAGGCTTGCTTAAATCATAGTAGAATTATTCTCACCTTGTGCCCATGGTACCACATCTCATATCAAGTAGCTTCACATAGTGTATGACTGTTGTTCAAATCATTATCGTTCATACTTTACGAATCTATGTCAGTGTCTCACATGAATCATGCATATGATTCCTTCCCTCGAATGTTATAAGAGTTCATTTTCAAGTCTTACAGAGTCCAATGGAGGCTAAGTCCACCACCTTGTTTATGTTGTTCCGGCCTATGCTAGTTCTTATGCTCTTAGCTCGTGCTTCTAAATTCCTTATTGTTGATTGCTAGACCCCTATTGTTGGTAAATTCAGTTTATACTATTATATAAAGCTCAAATAGTCCAAAGAAGAAAAAATTCACTCTATTCACAAGTCTATTCTAGCTTTGATCTTCATTCGAGGACGGATGATCCCAAGGGAGAGATATTGTAACACCTCGCAACTCTACTCTTAGAATCTAAATTGTTCGTCGTAAGTATATAAACTTGAACCGAGTGATGTCCTAATTGTTCATGTATTTTAAGGTTCCTTACAAAATTTAGAAAGAGTATTGGAAGTGATTTAAGGTCATTAGGGACCTCTAACAACAAGCCAAATTCAAAGCATTTCTATCGGCCAAGTTTTCGCATGAGTCCATATAAGGGTCAACTTCAAATGATCATATCTCTTAGAATATGAAGCGTTAGGTGAACAATAACTTATCAAATTAAAGATCTATGAGTCTTCTTTCCAACACCGCCAATTTTGCGTTAATCCAAATTTTGAGTAAAAAGTTATGACTAATTTACTAGAGACGCTCTATCCTAGTAGCAACTCTACAATGGCTTTGAGTTACAGAGTGAATACGAACCTCACTGTCCGCTGGAATAAAATCCCAACTTCCAGCTCTATTTATTTATTTTTTTAAGGATATTTTTTTCCTAAAAACCACCAGGGAGTCATCTAAATAGCCCTAAACGCGTAGAAATCAGTTTTTTCATAATTAAATCCTCTCTTTCACTCCTAAAATTCTACGCTGCAAAACTTCAAGAAACATCAAGACTAGGGTTCAACTTTCAAGATTCTCCATCAAACTTCCCTACTATTAGTATGTAAGGCTTCAATGAGAATAATCCATTCACTCTTATGCTTAAAATATTTGATTCTCAATAATTTCACAAGATTATTAGAAGTAAAGGTAGGGCTTTTATGAAATTATGATCTTTCTTCAATAAGCTATGTTTTTCATTGTTTCACTTTGATTTTGAAACCTTATGGCTAATTTAGTATGATTTTTGTGGACATTCAAACCCTTATGAATTTTAAGCATGCTATGAATTATAACCTAAATACATGTTATTTTAAGATATGACTTTTGAGCTTGGCCTCATATATGATTCAAGATGATAAGTGGTTTTCATACCTTTGAACATTTATGAATATATGTTGTTTTGGGAGGACTATTTAGTACTAAAAGGATGCGGGTTTAGAAAATCCAAGTCCCATAATTACGCACCAATGTAGAATTATGTTTCCCCGCTTTGTCGGTAGACCTTCTGGCTCTGGGAGGCTTAGATTAGTGGATCAACAGAAATATGATATGGTCTTATGTTATGGAAAGGTATAGGGCAACCCTCCCAACAGGAATAGCTATTGGACATTACAGCTCACGTGTATGTCGGTTATAAGAAACTCCCAATTATGCAAATTTCATGACATGTTTTAAGTCTAAATGGTTCATTTTAAGTATGCTATTTTATTTATTTGATTATTGAGCACTATTGAAAAGACTCAACTATATGTATATATACCTTTGAAAAGAGATTTTTTATAATACTTGGTCATGAACTCCAACTATTTTCTCTTTAGTTCTTTCACTATGCATATGATTTTGGCAACCTTATTTTACTATCCTCGTTATGAAATTTTATGATTATGCTATTATCCCTTACTTACTCAGTACATTCCACATGACACATACTTTTGTCTGCGCTGCATCCTTTTATGATGTAGATCCAGCACCAGTACTCAGACTCGCGGCTAGTGAAGTTGCAGCAGTTCCAACCAGCAAATGGTGAGTCCTCCTCATTCGGGGACTTCCTAGATTAGTCACTAGTCAAAGTTTAGTAGTTTCTTGGTTATTTGTCTTGAGGTAACTTGGGGCCATGTCCCTGTAAACTTATTTCCTTCGGTTTAAATGTTAGAGGCTTATTTCAGACATTAGTTGTTCAGTCATCATTGATTTGTTGATTTCCTTACTAAGACTTATTAAGCATATGTTTCAGCTTCCACATTAGTTTCATATGATATTCTTTGATATGTTATGCCAAGGATTATCTTGGGGCGACTTATGGTTCCGATCTTTGCTGGGGTGTAGATCTGGGTCGTGACAAATTTATATATTTCTAGATCTCATGGTGGCTTCGATGACCCACACATGATTTAGTTTATATTCTTTATGAATTACTAAGATTAACTGAGTTTACTGCAAGTTATGTTGATATGGAGATTACCGATTGAGGGCTTATTTAAACGGATATATACTTGGTTCATTTTTTAAATTTCTTGACTGCTATTATGCTAGTAGTGTAGTTGTCTATATTGCAAGTGTCAGCTCAAGATAAAGTGTGGCAACATATGTATATCCTAAAATGTGGTTTTTGGTATTAATCCAATTAAATTGTGACATAATACAACATTTGACACTAACATATAGTCCTGCTACATGTCTAAGTACAAAATTATGGTCTAATACAACAACCGTCATCAATTCTATCAATTATTTTTTACAAATACTATCATACAACTAGTTCATCATACAATGACTAAGTAATTTCTTATGATACTTATATAACATCCTTGTAAATCGTTGTTCAAAGTGTTATAACTTATTTTTATTGCGTAATTATGGTCCAATATGGTCCAATTTGACATTTTTCATTACTAAATTGCTTAATTTATCGATTAACTCATCCATCAAATGTCATATGTGGCAACATAGGTACGTTCTATTGGATAATATGTTGAATTTTGCAACAGAAATTGCAGCAGATACGTCGTATATGACAACATATGAATATCCTAAAATGTGGTTTTTGGTATTAATCCAATTAAATTGTGACCTAATACAACATTTAACACTAATATATAGTCCTACAACATGTCTAAGTACAAAATTATGGTCTAATACAACAACCTTCATCAATTCTATCAATTATTTTTACAAACACTATCATACCTCTAGTTCATCATAAAATGACAAAGTAATTCTATATGATAGTTATATAACACCCTTGTAAATCGTTGTTCGAAGTGTTATAGCATATTTTTATTGCGTAATTATGGTCCAAAGTACTAAAATATGGTCCAATCTGACATTTTTCTTTGCTAAATTTTTATCGATTAGCCTATCCATCAAATGCCATCAGTGGCAACATATGTACGTTCTGTTGGATAATATGTTGAATTTTGTAACAAAAATTGCAACAGATACGTCATATGTGGCAACATATGTATATCCTAAAATGTGGTTTTTGGTATTAATTCAATTTAGTTGTGACATAATACAACATTTAACACTAATATATAGTCCTACAACATGTCTAAGTACAAAATTATGGTCTAATTCAACAACATTCATCAATTATATAAATTATTTTTACAAATACTATCATACCACTAGTTCACCATACAATGACTAAGTAATTCCATATGATAGTTATATAACACCCTTGTAAATCGTTGTTCGAAGTTTTATAACATC